>NW_027316634.1:27500-40000 GCF_033978685.3 Nerophis lumbriciformis | reverse complement strand
CTCGCTGGAAGTCCAAAAAAAAGGCGTAAATTTGACTAAGTGCCTAGGAGGATGTCCCTTTAAGAAGGCTGACCTGCTATGGTTCTCCACCCGGGTACGGAAAGCAAAATTAGTCCCTCTCCTAGCTGGAAGTCCAAAAAAAAGGTGTAAATTTGACTAAGTGCCTAGGAGGATGTCCCTTTAAGAAGGCCGACGTGCTATGGTCCTCCACCTGGGTCAGGAACGCCAAATTAGTCCCTCTCCTCGCTGGAAGTAGTCAAAAAAAGGCGGAAATTTGACTAAGTGCCTAGGAGGATGTCCCTTTAAGAAGGCCGACCTGCTATGGTTCTCCACCTGGGTCTGGAACGCCAAATTAGTCCCTCTCCTCGCTGGAAGTCCAAAAAAAAGGCGTGAATTTGACTAAGTGCCTAGGAGCATTTCCCTTTAAGAAGGCCGACGTGCTATGGTTCTCCACCTGGGTCAGGAAAGCAAAATTGTCCCTCTCCTCGCTGGAAGTCCAAAAAAAAGGCGTGAATTTGACTAAGTGCCTAGGAGCATTTCCCTTTAAGAAGGCCGACGTGCTATGGTTCTCCACCTGGGTCAGGAAAGCAAAATTGTCCCTCTCCTCGCTGGAAGTCCAAAAAAAAGGCGTGAATTTGACTAAGTGCCTAGGAGGATGTCCCTTAAAGAAGGCCGACGTGCTATGGTTCTCCACCTGGGTCTGGAACGCCAAATTAGTCCCTCTCCTCGCTGGAAGTCCAAAAAAAAGGCGTGAATTTGACTAAGTGCCTAGGAGCATTTCCCTTTAAGAAGGCCGACGTGCTATGGTTCTCCACCTGGGTCAGGAAAGCAAAATTGTCCCTCTCCTCGCTGGAAGTCCAAAAAAAAGGCGTGAATTTGACTAAGTGCCTAGGAGGATGTCCCTTAAAGAAGGCCGACGTGCTATGGTTCTCCACCTGGGTCTGGAACGCCAAATTAGTCCCTCTCCTCGCTGGAAGTCCAAAAAAAAGGCGTGAATTTGACTAAGTGCCTAGGAGCATTTCCCTTTAAGAAGGCCGACGTGCTATGGTTCTCCACCTGGGTCAGGAAAGCAAAATTGTCCCTCTCCTCGCTGGAAGTCCAAAAAAAAGGCGTGAATTTGACTAAGTGCCTAGGAGCATTTCCCTTTAAGAAGGCCGACGTGCTATGGTTCTCCACCTGGGTCAGGAAAGCAAAATTGTCCCTCTCCTCGCTGGAAGTCCAAAAAAAAGGCGTGAATTTGACTAAGTGCCTAGGAGGATGTCCCTTTAAGAAGGCTGACCTGCTATGGTTCTCCACCCGGGTGCGGAAAGCAAAATTAGTCCCTCTCCTAGCTGGAAGTAGTCAAAAAAAGGCGGAAATTTGACTAAGTGTCATTATTTTAGAGTACCAGGCCTCTATAGAAAAGTTTGGTTTTTTGTCTATGTGTCATCATTTTAGAGTACCAGGCCTCTATAGAAAAGTTTGGTTTTTTGTCTATGTGTCATCATTTTAGAGTACCAGGGCTCTATAGAAAAGTTTGGTAAATTTGACTAAGTGTCTAGGAGCATTTCCCTTTAAGAAGGCCGACGTGCTATGGTTCTCCACCTGGGTCTGGAACGCCAAATTAGTCCCTCTCCTAGCTGGAAGTCCAAAAAAAAAGGCGTGAATTTGACTAAGTGTCTAGGAGGATGTCCCCTTAAGAAGGCCGACGTGCCTTGGTTCTCTACCTGGGTACGGAACACCAAATTAGTCCCTCTCCTAGCTGGAAGTCCAAAAAAAAGGCGTGAATTTGACTAAGTGTCTAGGAGCATTTCCCTTTAAGAAGGCCGACCTGCTATGGTTCTCCACCCGGGTCCGGAACTCAAAATTAGTCCCTCTCCTAGTTGGAAGTCATCAAAAAAAGGCGGAAATTTGACTAAGTGCCATCATTTTAGAGTACCAGGACTATAGCGGGGGAATTGGAGCCCTCTGGTGGACACTCGCTGCAAATGCACCCTGAATTAAAGACATTATTTCCAGTTCTTTTGGGGCCCTATTTTCAGGCGTAAATTTGACTAAGTGTCTAGGGGCATGTCCCTTTAAGAAGGCCGACCTGCTATGGTTCTCCACCTGGGTCTGGAACGCCAAATTAGTCCCTCTCCTCGCTGGAAGTCCAAAAAAAAGGCGTGAATTTGACTAAGTGCCTAGGAGCATTTCCCTTTAAGAAGGCCGACGTGCTATGGTTCTCCACCTGGGTCAGGAAAGCAAAATTGTCCCTCTCCTCGCTGGAAGTCCAAAAAAAAGGCGTGAATTTGACTAAGTGCCTAGGAGCATTTCCCTTTAAGAAGGCCGACGTGCTATGGTTCTCCACCTGGGTCAGGAAAGCAAAATTGTCCCTCTCCTCGCTGGAAGTCCAAAAAAAAGGCGTGAATTTGACTAAGTGCCTAGGAGCATTTCCCTTTAAGAAGGCCGACGTGCTATGGTTCTCCACCTGGGTCAGGAAAGCAAAATTGTCCCTCTCCTCGCTGGAAGTCCAAAAAAAAGGCGTGAATTTGACTAAGTGCCTAGGAGGATGTCCCTTAAAGAAGGCCGACGTGCTATGGTTCTCCACCTGGGTCTGGAACGCCAAATTAGTCCCTCTCCTCGCTGGAAGTCCAAAAAAAAGGCGTGAATTTGACTAAGTGCCTAGGAGCATTTCCCTTTAAGAAGGCCGACGTGCTATGGTTCTCCACCTGGGTCAGGAAAGCAAAATTGTCCCTCTCCTCGCTGGAAGTCCAAAAAAAAGGCGTGAATTTGACTAAGTGCCTAGGAGGATGTCCCTTTAAGAAGGCTGACCTGCTATGGTTCTCCACCCGGGTGCGGAAAGCAAAATTAGTCCCTCTCCTAGCTGGAAGTAGTCAAAAAAAGGCGGAAATTTGACTAAGTGTCATTATTTTAGAGTACCAGGCCTCTATAGAAAAGTTTGGTTTTTTGTCTATGTGTCATCATTTTAGAGTACCAGGCCTCTATAGAAAAGTTTGGTTTTTTGTCTATGTGTCATCATTTTAGAGTACCAGGGCTCTATAGAAAAGTTTGGTAAATTTGACTAAGTGTCTAGGAGCATTTCCCTTTAAGAAGGCCGACGTGCTATGGTTCTCCACCTGGGTCTGGAACGCCAAATTAGTCCCTCTCCTAGCTGGAAGTCCAAAAAAAAAGGCGTGAATTTGACTAAGTGTCTAGGAGGATGTCCCCTTAAGAAGGCCGACGTGCCTTGGTTCTCTACCTGGGTACGGAACACCAAATTAGTCCCTCTCCTAGCTGGAAGTCCAAAAAAAAGGCGTGAATTTGACTAAGTGTCTAGGAGCATTTCCCTTTAAGAAGGCCGACCTGCTATGGTTCTCCACCCGGGTCCGGAACTCAAAATTAGTCCCTCTCCTAGTTGGAAGTCATCAAAAAAAGGCGGAAATTTGACTAAGTGCCATCATTTTAGAGTACCAGGACTATAGCGGGGGAATTGGAGCCCTCTGGTGGACACTCGCTGCAAATGCACCCTGAATTAAAGACATTATTTCCAGTTCTTTTGGGGCCCTATTTTCAGGCGTAAATTTGACTAAGTGTCTAGGGGCATGTCCCTTTAAGAAGGCCGACCTGCTATGGTTCTCCACCTGGGTCTGGAACGCCAAATTAGTCCCTCTCCTCGCTGGAAGTCCAAAAAAAAGGCGTGAATTTGACTAAGTGCCTAGGAGCATTTCCCTTTAAGAAGGCCGACGTGCTATGGTTCTCCACCTGGGTCAGGAAAGCAAAATTGTCCCTCTCCTCGCTGGAAGTCCAAAAAAAAGGCGTGAATTTGACTAAGTGCCTAGGAGCATTTCCCTTTAAGAAGGCCGACGTGCTATGGTTCTCCACCTGGGTCAGGAAAGCAAAATTGTCCCTCTCCTCGCTGGAAGTCCAAAAAAAAGGCGTGAATTTGACTAAGTGCCTAGGAGCATTTCCCTTTAAGAAGGCCGACGTGCTATGGTTCTCCACCTGGGTCAGGAAAGCAAAATTGTCCCTCTCCTCGCTGGAAGTCCAAAAAAAAGGCGTGAATTTGACTAAGTGCCTAGGAGGATGTCCCTTAAAGAAGGCCGACGTGCTATGGTTCTCCACCTGGGTCTGGAACGCCAAATTAGTCCCTCTCCTCGCTGGAAGTCCAAAAAAAAGGCGTGAATTTGACTAAGTGCCTAGGAGCATTTCCCTTTAAGAAGGCCGACGTGCTATGGTTCTCCACCTGGGTCAGGAAAGCAAAATTGTCCCTCTCCTCGCTGGAAGTCCAAAAAAAAGGCGTGAATTTGACTAAGTGCCTAGGAGGATGTCCCTTTAAGAAGGCTGACCTGCTATGGTTCTCCACCCGGGTGCGGAAAGCAAAATTAGTCCCTCTCCTAGCTGGAAGTAGTCAAAAAAAGGCGGAAATTTGACTAAGTGTCATTATTTTAGAGTACCAGGCCTCTATAGAAAAGTTTGGTTTTTTGTCTATGTGTCATCATTTTAGAGTACCAGGCCTCTATAGAAAAGTTTGGTTTTTTGTCTATGTGTCATCATTTTAGAGTACCAGGGCTCTATAGAAAAGTTTGGTAAATTTGACTAAGTGTCTAGGAGCATTTCCCTTTAAGAAGGCCGACGTGCTATGGTTCTCCACCTGGGTCTGGAACGCCAAATTAGTCCCTCTCCTAGCTGGAAGTCCAAAAAAAAAGGCGTGAATTTGACTAAGTGTCTAGGAGGATGTCCCCTTAAGAAGGCCGACGTGCCTTGGTTCTCTACCTGGGTACGGAACACCAAATTAGTCCCTCTCCTAGCTGGAAGTCCAAAAAAAAGGCGTGAATTTGACTAAGTGTCTAGGAGCATTTCCCTTTAAGAAGGCCGACCTGCTATGGTTCTCCACCCGGGTCCGGAACTCAAAATTAGTCCCTCTCCTAGTTGGAAGTCATCAAAAAAAGGCGGAAATTTGACTAAGTGCCATCATTTTAGAGTACCAGGACTATAGCGGGGGAATTGGAGCCCTCTGGTGGACACTCGCTGCAAATGCACCCTGAATTAAAGACATTATTTCCAGTTCTTTTGGGGCCCTATTTTCAGGCGTAAATTTGACTAAGTGTCTAGGGGCATGTCCCTTTAAGAAGGCCGACCTGCTATGGTTCTCCACCTGGGTCTGGAACGCCAAATTAGTCCCTCTCCTCGCTGGAAGTCCAAAAAAAAGGCGTGAATTTGACTAAGTGCCTAGGAGCATTTCCCTTTAAGAAGGCCGACGTGCTATGGTTCTCCACCTGGGTCAGGAAAGCAAAATTGTCCCTCTCCTCGCTGGAAGTCCAAAAAAAAGGCGTGAATTTGACTAAGTGCCTAGGAGCATTTCCCTTTAAGAAGGCCGACGTGCTATGGTTCTCCACCTGGGTCAGGAAAGCAAAATTGTCCCTCTCCTCGCTGGAAGTCCAAAAAAAAGGCGTGAATTTGACTAAGTGCCTAGGAGCATTTCCCTTTAAGAAGGCCGACGTGCTATGGTTCTCCACCTGGGTCAGGAAAGCAAAATTGTCCCTCTCCTCGCTGGAAGTCCAAAAAAAAGGCGTGAATTTGACTAAGTGCCTAGGAGGATGTCCCTTAAAGAAGGCCGACGTGCTATGGTTCTCCACCTGGGTCTGGAACGCCAAATTAGTCCCTCTCCTCGCTGGAAGTCCAAAAAAAAGGCGGAAATTTGACTAAGTGCCTAGGAGGATGTCCCTTTAAGAAGGCCGACGTGCTATGGTTCTCCACCCGGGTCCGGAACTCAAAATTAGTCCCTCTCCTAGTTGGAAGTCATCAAAAAAAGGCGGAAATTTGACTAAGTGCCATCATTTTAGAGTACCAGGACTATAGCTGGGGAATTGGAGCCCTCTGGTGGACACTCGCTGCAAATGCACCCTGAATTAAACACATTATTTCCAGTTCTTTTGGGGCCCTATTTTCAGACGTTGTGGAGCCCTCCAGTGGACTCCCGCCTCCAATGCACCCCCCAAATTAAAGACATCACCCCCCAAACTAAAGACATTATTTCCAGTTCTTTTGGGGGCCTGTTTTCAGCCGGTTTGGCGTATTTCCTTGACGCCGGGGAGTCCTACAGGTGTTCCCGGGGAATGAGAGGCCTTTTGTGGGCCAGAAAGAGTGGGGAACCCTTGGAGCCCCTATTTTCAGACAGTTTGGCTTATTTCGGTGACGCCGGGGCGTCCATCACGTCTTCCCGGGGAATGAGAGGCCTTTTGTGGCCATATGTCAACAAAAGAGTGGGGAAATGGAGCCCTCCGGTGGACTCCCGCTGCAAATGCACCCCCCAAATTAAATACATTAATTCCAGGCCTTTTGGGGCCCTATATTCAGACGGTGTGGAGCCCTCCAGTGGACTCCCGCCTCCAATGCACCCCCATAATTATAGACATCACCCCCCAAATTAAACACATTATTTCCAGTTCTTTTGGGCCTCTATTTTCAGACGGTTTGGCGTATTTCCTTGACGCCGGGGAGTCCTACAGGTGTTCCCGGGGAATGAGAGGCCTTTTGTGGGCCAGAAAGAGTGGGGAACCCTTGGAGCCCCTATTTTCAGACAGTTTGGCTTATTTCGGTGACGCCGGGGCGTCCATCAGGTCTTCCCGGGGAATGAGAGGCCTTTTGTGGCCATATGTCAACAAAAGAGTGGGGAAATGGAGCCCTCCGGTGGACTCCCGCTGCAAATGCACCCCCCAAATTAAATACATTAATTCCAGGCCTTTTGGGGCCCTATTTTCAGACGTTGTGGAGCCCTCCAGTGGACTCCCGCCTCCAATGCACCCCCATAATTATAGACATCACCCCCCCAAATTAAAGACATTATTTCCAGTTCTTTTGGGGCCCTATTTTCAGCCGGTTTGGCGTATTTCCTTGACGCCGGGGAGTCCTACAGGTGTTCCCGGGGAATGAGAGGCCTTTTGTGGGCCAGAAAGAGTGGGGAACCCTTGGAGCCCCTATTTTCAGACAGTTTGCCGTATTTCGGTGACGCCGGGGCGTCCATCAGGTCTTCCCGGGGAATGTGAGGCCTTTCGTGGGCCATATTTTCAGACAGATTGGCCTGTTTCAGTGACGCCGAGGCGTCCATCAGGTCTTCCCGGGGAGTGTGAGGCCTTTTGGGGCCCTATTTTCAGACAGAAAAAAAAGAAAAGTAACCCTTACACTACAAAGGACAGCGGGGAAACGCCCCCCCAGCAAAGTCACAGGGGAAGTGGGGTAGACAAGTGGAGAGTGTCTGGGGAAAAGTCCACAAAATGATCAAAAATCACACACAGGTACGAGTGCCACAAGTCCCGCCGCGTCCCACCCGAGTCCGAGGTGCCCCCCACATGCCCAAAACGCACCCAGCAAAGGCGCACTGTGAGTGGGGAAGAAAAGTTGGAAAAGTGGGCAAAAGTCCCGAATTTGATCCAAAATTATACCCAGGTTCGAGTCCCACAAGTCCCGCCGCGTTCCACCAGGGTTCCAGGGTGCCTGACATGTCCACGACGCACCCAGCAAAGGCGCACTGTGATTGGGAAGAAAAGTTGGAAAAGTGGGCAAAAGTCCGGAAAATGACCAAAAACCACACCCAGGTTAGAGCCCCACACGTCCTGCAGTCGCACCCGAGTCCTGGGATGCCCAACATGTCCAAAAAAATCAAAAAAAGCCCAAAAAATCAAAAAAATCCCCGGGCCGTATCTTGGACGCCGGCGTACCGCGTTCGGCCCTCGTGCCGTAGTTTGGCGACCGATTGTAAAAATTTGCCGCGACCGGCTAGTTTTTTTCCTTGGAGTAAATAGAGAGTAGATCCAGCAGAAAATATGCACTATAAACAAAGAGAGGGAGTTTGGAGGGGGGCAAAAACGCCCTCTTGGAACTTTTGCAGCAGCACACATCAAACTAGCGGGGAGAAGGCATGCATAGCAAAAGGCCACGAAATGATCCAAAATCACACCCAGGTTCGAGTCCCACAAGTCCCGCCGCGTTCCACCAGGGTTCCGGGGTGCCTACAATGTCCAAGACGCACCCAGCAAAGGCGCACTGTGATTGGGAAGAAAAGTCCACAACGCACCCAGCAAAGGCGCACTGTGAGTGGGAAGAAAAGTTGGGAAAGTGGGCAAAAGTCCCGAATTTGGTCCAAAATCACACCCAGGTTCGAGTCCCACAAGTCCCGCCGCGTTCCACCAGGGTTCCGGGGTGCCTACAATGTCCACAACGCACCCAGCAAAGGCGCACTGTGAGTGGGAAGAAAAGTTGGGAAAGTGGGCAAAAGTCCCGAATTTGGTCCAAAATCACACCCAGGTTCGAGTCCCACAAGTCCCGCCGCGTTCCACCAGGGTTCCGGGGTGCCTACAATGTCCACAACGCACCCAGCAAAGGCGCACTGTGATTGGGAAGAAAAGTTGGGAAAGTGGGCAAAAGTCCCGAATTTGGTCCAAAATCACACCCAGGTTCGAGTCCCACAAGTCCCGCCGCGTTCCACCAGTGTCTCGGGGTGCCTACAATGTCCACAACTCACCCAGCAAAGGCGCACTGTGATTGGGAAGAAAAGTTGGGAAAGTGGGCAAAAGTCCCGAATTTGGTCCAAAATCACACCCAGGTTCGAGTCCCACAAGTCCCGCCGCGTTCCACCAGGGTTCCGGGGTGCCTACAATGTCCACAACGCACCCAGCAAAGGCGCACTGTGATTGGGAAGAAAAGTTGGGAAAGTGGGCAAAAGTCCCGAATTTGGTCCAAAATCACACCCAGGTTCGAGTCCCACAAGTCCCGCCGCGTTCCACCAGTGTCTCGGGGTGCCTACAATGTCCACAACTTACCCAGCAAAGGCGCACTGTGAATGGGAAGAAAAGTTGGGAAAGTGGGCAAAAGTCCCGAATTTGGTCCAAAATCACACCCAGGTTCGAGTCCCACAAGTCCCGCCGCGTTCCACCAGTGTCTCGGGGTGCCTACAATGTCCACAACTCACCCAGCAAAGGCGCACTGTGATTGGGAAGAAAAGTTGGGAAAGTGGGCAAAAGTCCCGAATTTGGTCCAAAATCACACCCAGGTTCGAGTCCCACAAGTCCCGCCGCGTTCCACCAGTGTCTCGGGGTGCCTACAATGTCCACAACTTACCCAGCAAAGGCGCACTGTGAATGGGAAGAAAAGTTGGGAAAGTGGGCAAAAGTCCCGAATTTGGTCCAAAATCACACCCAGGTTCGAGTCCCACAAGTCCCGCCGCGTTCCACCAGTGTCTCGGGGTGCCTACAATGTCCACAACTCACCCAGCAAAGGCGCACTGTGATTGGGAAGAAAAGTTGGGAAAGTGGGCAAAAGTCCCGAATTTGGTCCAAAATCACACCCAGGTTCGAGTCCCACAAGTCCCGCCGCGTTCCACCAGGGTTCCGGGGTGCCTGACATGTCCACGACGCACCCAGCAAAGGCGCACTGTGATTGGGAAGAAAAGTTGGGAAAGTGGGCAAAAGTCCCGAATTTGGTCCAAAATCACACCCAGGTTCGAGTCCCACAAGTCCCGCCGCGTTCCACCAGTGTCTCGGGGTGCCTACAATGTCCACAACTTACCCAGCAAAGGCGCACTGTGAATGGGAAGAAAAGTTGGGAAAGTGGGCAAAAGTCCCGAATTTGGTCCAAAATCACACCCAGGTTCGAGTCCCACAAGTCCCGCCGCGTTCCACCAGTGTCTCGGGGTGCCTACAATGTCCACAACTCACCCAGCAAAGGCGCACTGTGATTGGGAAGAAAAGTTGGGAAAGTGGGCAAAAGTCCCGAATTTGGTCCAAAATCACACCCAGGTTCGAGTCCCACAAGTCCCGCCGCGTTCCACCAGGGTTCCGGGGTGCCTGACATGTCCACGACGCACCCAGCAAAGGCGCACTGTGATTGGGAAGAAAAGTTGGGAAAGTGGGCAAAAGTCCCGAATTTGGTCCAAAATCACACCCAGGTTCGAGTCCCACAAGTCCCGCCGCGTTCCACCAGGGTTCCGGGGTGCCTACAATGTCCACAACGCACCCAGCAAGAGCGCACTGTGATTGGGAAGAAAAGTTGGGAAAGTGGGCAAAAGTCCCGAATTTGGTCCAAAATCACACCCAGGTTCGAGTCCCACAAGTCCCGCCGCGTTCCACCAGGGTTCCGGGGTGCCTACAATGTCCACGACGCACCCAGCAAAGGCGCACTGTGATTGGGAAGAAAAGTTGGGAAAGTGGGCAAAAGTCCCGAATTTGGTCCAAAATCACACCCAGGTTCGAGTCCCACAAGTCCCGCCGCGTTCCACCAGGGTTCCGGGGTGCCTACAATGTCCACAACTTACCCAGCAAAGGCGCACTGTGATTGGGAAGAAAAGTTGGGAAAGTGGGCAAAAGTCCCGCATTTGGTCCAAAATCACACCCAGGTTCGAGTCCCACAAGTCCCGCCGCGTTCCACCAGGGTTCCGGGGCGCCTACAATGTCCACGACGCACCCAGCAAAGGCGCACTGTGATTGGGAAGAAAAGTTGGGAAAGTGGGCAAAAGTCCCGAATTTGGTCCAAAATCACACCCAGGTTCGAGTCCCACAAGTCCCGCCGCGTTCCACCAGTGTCTCGGGGTGCCTACAATGTCCACAACTTACCCAGCAAAGGCGCACTGTGATTGGGAAGAAAAGTTGGGAAAGTGGGCAAAAGTCCCGAATTTGGTCCAAAATCACACCCAGGTTCGAGTCCCACAAGTCCCGCCGCGTTCCACCAGGGTTCCGGGGTGCCTGACATGTCCACGACGCACCCAGCAAAGGCGCACTGTGATTGGGAAGAAAAGTTGGGAAAGTGGGCAAAAGTCCCGAATTTGGTCCAAAATCACACCCAGGTTCGAGTCCCGCAGGTCCCGCCGCGTTCCACCAGGGTTCCGGGGTGCCTACAATGTCCACAACGCACCCAGCAAAGGCGCACTGTGATTGGGAAGAAAAGTTGGGAAAGTGGGCAAAAGTCCCGAATTTGGTCCAAAATCACACCCAGGTTCGAGTCCCACAAGTCCCGCCGCGTTCCACCAGGGTTCCGGGGTGCCTACAATGTCCACAACTTACCCAGCAAAGGCGCACTGTGATTGGGAAGAAAAGTTGGGAAAGTGGGCAAAAGTCCCGAATTTGGTCCAAAATCACACCCAGGTTCGAGTCCCACAAGTCCCGCCGCGTTCCACCAGTGTCTCGGGGTGCCTACAATGTCCACAACGCACCCAGCAAAGGCGCACTGCGATTGGGAAGAAAAGTTGGGAAAGTGGGCAAAAGTCCCGAATTTGGTCCAAAATCACACCCAGGTTCGAGTCCCACAAGTCCCGCCGCGTTCCACCAGTGTCTCGGGGTGCCTACAATGTCCACAACGCACCCAGCAAAGGCGCACTGTGATTGGGAAGAAAAGTTGGGAAAGTGGGCAAAAGTCCCGAATTTGGTCCAAAATCACACCCAGGTTCGAGTCCCACAAGTCCCGCCGCGTTCCACCAGGGTTCCGGGGTGCCTACGATGTCCACAACTTACCCAGCAAAGGCGCACTGTGATTGGGAAGAAAAGTTGGGAAAGTGGGCAAAAGTCCCGAATTTGGTCCAAAATCACACCCAGGTTCGAGTCCCACAAGTCCCGCCGCGTTCCACCAGGGTTCCGGGGCGCCTACAATGTCCACAACTTACCCAGCAAAGGCGCACTGTGATTGGGAAGAAAAGTTGGGAAAGTGGGCAAAAGTCCCGAATTTGATCCAAAATTATGCCCGGGTTGGAGTACCACGAGTCCGGCCGCGTTCCACCGGTGTCCCGGGGGTGCCTGGCATGTCCACAACTTACCCAGCAAAGGCGCACTGTGATTGGGAAGAAAAGTTGGGAAAGTGGGGAAAAAAAGTACCGGAAAATATCCAAAATTATGCCCGGGTTGGAGTACCACGAGTCCGGCCGCGTTCCACCGGTGTCCCGGGGGTGCCTGGCATGTCCACAACTTACCCAGCAAAGGCGCACTGTGATTCGGAAGAAAAGTTGGGAAATTGGGGAAAAAAAGGACCGGGAAATATCCAAAATTATGCCCGGGTTGGAGTACCACGAGTCCGGCCGCGTTCCACCGGTGTCCCGGGGGTGCCTGGCACGTCCACAACTTACCCAGCAAAGGCGCACTGTCAGTGGGGAAGACCAAACATGTCTCGGATTTTTTCCAAGTACCTTAACGAGAGAGGCTAAAAAGCACCTGTTTTTACCTTCTCTCGTTGTTGTACTTAGAAAAAAAACGAGAAAATAAAAAATCTGGGTTTTTTTCTAAGTACCTTAACGAGAGAGGCTAAAAAAAACCATTTTTTACCTTCTCTCGTTGTTGTACTTAGAAAAAAAACGAGAAAAAAATTTTTCCCCATTCATTTCAATGGGAGTTCATTTTTTTTTTGGGATTTTTTCTAAGTACCTTAACGAGAGAGGCTTAATTTTTCACCTACTTTTTACCTTCTCTCGATTTTTCGTTTTTTACCTGGTCGACCAAAACACCTCCATCTCGTTACTATGTGCACCATGTCTGACAGGCTGAAATCACAGGGAACGCGTC
>NW_027316634.1:5000-15000 GCF_033978685.3 Nerophis lumbriciformis | reverse complement strand
GCCGACGTGCTATGGTTCTCCACCTGGGTCAGGAAAGCAAAATTGTCCCTCTCCTCGCTGGAAGTCCAAAAAAAAGGCGTGAATTTGACTAAGTGCCTAGGAGGATGTCCCTTAAAGAAGGCCGACGTGCTATGGTTCTCCACCTGGGTCTGGAACGCCAAATTAGTCCCTCTCCTCGCTGGAAGTCCAAAAAAAAGGCGTGAATTTGACTAAGTGCCTAGGAGCATTTCCCTTTAAGAAGGCCGACGTGCTATGGTTCTCCACCTGGGTCAGGAAAGCAAAATTGTCCCTCTCCTCGCTGGAAGTCCAAAAAAAAGGCGTGAATTTGACTAAGTGCCTAGGAGGATGTCCCTTAAAGAAGGCCGACGTGCTATGGTTCTCCACCTGGGTCTGGAACGCCAAATTAGTCCCTCTCCTCGCTGGAAGTCCAAAAAAAAGGCGTGAATTTGACTAAGTGCCTAGGAGCATTTCCCTTTAAGAAGGCCGACGTGCTATGGTTCTCCACCTGGGTCAGGAAAGCAAAATTGTCCCTCTCCTCGCTGGAAGTCCAAAAAAAAGGCGTGAATTTGACTAAGTGCCTAGGAGCATTTCCCTTTAAGAAGGCCGACGTGCTATGGTTCTCCACCTGGGTCAGGAAAGCAAAATTGTCCCTCTCCTCGCTGGAAGTCCAAAAAAAAGGCGTGAATTTGACTAAGTGCCTAGGAGGATGTCCCTTTAAGAAGGCTGACCTGCTATGGTTCTCCACCCGGGTGCGGAAAGCAAAATTAGTCCCTCTCCTAGCTGGAAGTAGTCAAAAAAAGGCGGAAATTTGACTAAGTGTCATTATTTTAGAGTACCAGGCCTCTATAGAAAAGTTTGGTTTTTTGTCTATGTGTCATCATTTTAGAGTACCAGGCCTCTATAGAAAAGTTTGGTTTTTTGTCTATGTGTCATCATTTTAGAGTACCAGGGCTCTATAGAAAAGTTTGGTAAATTTGACTAAGTGTCTAGGAGCATTTCCCTTTAAGAAGGCCGACGTGCTATGGTTCTCCACCTGGGTCTGGAACGCCAAATTAGTCCCTCTCCTAGCTGGAAGTCCAAAAAAAAAGGCGTGAATTTGACTAAGTGTCTAGGAGGATGTCCCCTTAAGAAGGCCGACGTGCCTTGGTTCTCTACCTGGGTACGGAACACCAAATTAGTCCCTCTCCTAGCTGGAAGTCCAAAAAAAAGGCGTGAATTTGACTAAGTGTCTAGGAGCATTTCCCTTTAAGAAGGCCGACCTGCTATGGTTCTCCACCCGGGTCCGGAACTCAAAATTAGTCCCTCTCCTAGTTGGAAGTCATCAAAAAAAGGCGGAAATTTGACTAAGTGCCATCATTTTAGAGTACCAGGACTATAGCGGGGGAATTGGAGCCCTCTGGTGGACACTCGCTGCAAATGCACCCTGAATTAAAGACATTATTTCCAGTTCTTTTGGGGCCCTATTTTCAGGCGTAAATTTGACTAAGTGTCTAGGGGCATGTCCCTTTAAGAAGGCCGACCTGCTATGGTTCTCCACCTGGGTCTGGAACGCCAAATTAGTCCCTCTCCTCGCTGGAAGTCCAAAAAAAAGGCGTGAATTTGACTAAGTGCCTAGGAGCATTTCCCTTTAAGAAGGCCGACGTGCTATGGTTCTCCACCTGGGTCAGGAAAGCAAAATTGTCCCTCTCCTCGCTGGAAGTCCAAAAAAAAGGCGTGAATTTGACTAAGTGCCTAGGAGCATTTCCCTTTAAGAAGGCCGACGTGCTATGGTTCTCCACCTGGGTCAGGAAAGCAAAATTGTCCCTCTCCTCGCTGGAAGTCCAAAAAAAAGGCGTGAATTTGACTAAGTGCCTAGGAGCATTTCCCTTTAAGAAGGCCGACGTGCTATGGTTCTCCACCTGGGTCAGGAAAGCAAAATTGTCCCTCTCCTCGCTGGAAGTCCAAAAAAAAGGCGTGAATTTGACTAAGTGCCTAGGAGGATGTCCCTTAAAGAAGGCCGACGTGCTATGGTTCTCCACCTGGGTCTGGAACGCCAAATTAGTCCCTCTCCTCGCTGGAAGTCCAAAAAAAAGGCGGAAATTTGACTAAGTGCCTAGGAGGATGTCCCTTTAAGAAGGCCGACGTGCTATGGTTCTCCACCCGGGTCCGGAACTCAAAATTAGTCCCTCTCCTAGTTGGAAGTCATCAAAAAAAGGCGGAAATTTGACTAAGTGCCATCATTTTAGAGTACCAGGACTATAGCTGGGGAATTGGAGCCCTCTGGTGGACACTCGCTGCAAATGCACCCTGAATTAAACACATTATTTCCAGTTCTTTTGGGGCCCTATTTTCAGACGTTGTGGAGCCCTCCAGTGGACTCCCGCCTCCAATGCACCCCCCAAATTAAAGACATCACCCCCCAAACTAAAGACATTATTTCCAGTTCTTTTGGGGGCCTGTTTTCAGCCGGTTTGGCGTATTTCCTTGACGCCGGGGAGTCCTACAGGTGTTCCCGGGGAATGAGAGGCCTTTTGTGGGCCAGAAAGAGTGGGGAACCCTTGGAGCCCCTATTTTCAGACAGTTTGGCTTATTTCGGTGACGCCGGGGCGTCCATCACGTCTTCCCGGGGAATGAGAGGCCTTTTGTGGCCATATGTCAACAAAAGAGTGGGGAAATGGAGCCCTCCGGTGGACTCCCGCTGCAAATGCACCCCCCAAATTAAATACATTAATTCCAGGCCTTTTGGGGCCCTATATTCAGACGGTGTGGAGCCCTCCAGTGGACTCCCGCCTCCAATGCACCCCCATAATTATAGACATCACCCCCCAAATTAAACACATTATTTCCAGTTCTTTTGGGCCTCTATTTTCAGACGGTTTGGCGTATTTCCTTGACGCCGGGGAGTCCTACAGGTGTTCCCGGGGAATGAGAGGCCTTTTGTGGGCCAGAAAGAGTGGGGAACCCTTGGAGCCCCTATTTTCAGACAGTTTGGCTTATTTCGGTGACGCCGGGGCGTCCATCAGGTCTTCCCGGGGAATGAGAGGCCTTTTGTGGCCATATGTCAACAAAAGAGTGGGGAAATGGAGCCCTCCGGTGGACTCCCGCTGCAAATGCACCCCCCAAATTAAATACATTAATTCCAGGCCTTTTGGGGCCCTATTTTCAGACGTTGTGGAGCCCTCCAGTGGACTCCCGCCTCCAATGCACCCCCATAATTATAGACATCACCCCCCCAAATTAAAGACATTATTTCCAGTTCTTTTGGGGCCCTATTTTCAGCCGGTTTGGCGTATTTCCTTGACGCCGGGGAGTCCTACAGGTGTTCCCGGGGAATGAGAGGCCTTTTGTGGGCCAGAAAGAGTGGGGAACCCTTGGAGCCCCTATTTTCAGACAGTTTGCCGTATTTCGGTGACGCCGGGGCGTCCATCAGGTCTTCCCGGGGAATGTGAGGCCTTTCGTGGGCCATATTTTCAGACAGATTGGCCTGTTTCAGTGACGCCGAGGCGTCCATCAGGTCTTCCCGGGGAGTGTGAGGCCTTTTGGGGCCCTATTTTCAGACAGAAAAAAAAGAAAAGTAACCCTTACACTACAAAGGACAGCGGGGAAACGCCCCCCCAGCAAAGTCACAGGGGAAGTGGGGTAGACAAGTGGAGAGTGTCTGGGGAAAAGTCCACAAAATGATCAAAAATCACACACAGGTACGAGTGCCACAAGTCCCGCCGCGTCCCACCCGAGTCCGAGGTGCCCCCCACATGCCCAAAACGCACCCAGCAAAGGCGCACTGTGAGTGGGGAAGAAAAGTTGGAAAAGTGGGCAAAAGTCCCGAATTTGATCCAAAATTATACCCAGGTTCGAGTCCCACAAGTCCCGCCGCGTTCCACCAGGGTTCCAGGGTGCCTGACATGTCCACGACGCACCCAGCAAAGGCGCACTGTGATTGGGAAGAAAAGTTGGAAAAGTGGGCAAAAGTCCGGAAAATGACCAAAAACCACACCCAGGTTAGAGCCCCACACGTCCTGCAGTCGCACCCGAGTCCTGGGATGCCCAACATGTCCAAAAAAATCAAAAAAAGCCCAAAAAATCAAAAAAATCCCCGGGCCGTATCTTGGACGCCGGCGTACCGCGTTCGGCCCTCGTGCCGTAGTTTGGCGACCGATTGTAAAAATTTGCCGCGACCGGCTAGTTTTTTTCCTTGGAGTAAATAGAGAGTAGATCCAGCAGAAAATATGCACTATAAACAAAGAGAGGGAGTTTGGAGGGGGGCAAAAACGCCCTCTTGGAACTTTTGCAGCAGCACACATCAAACTAGCGGGGAGAAGGCATGCATAGCAAAAGGCCACGAAATGATCCAAAATCACACCCAGGTTCGAGTCCCACAAGTCCCGCCGCGTTCCACCAGGGTTCCGGGGTGCCTACAATGTCCAAGACGCACCCAGCAAAGGCGCACTGTGATTGGGAAGAAAAGTCCACAACGCACCCAGCAAAGGCGCACTGTGAGTGGGAAGAAAAGTTGGGAAAGTGGGCAAAAGTCCCGAATTTGGTCCAAAATCACACCCAGGTTCGAGTCCCACAAGTCCCGCCGCGTTCCACCAGGGTTCCGGGGTGCCTACAATGTCCACAACGCACCCAGCAAAGGCGCACTGTGAGTGGGAAGAAAAGTTGGGAAAGTGGGCAAAAGTCCCGAATTTGGTCCAAAATCACACCCAGGTTCGAGTCCCACAAGTCCCGCCGCGTTCCACCAGGGTTCCGGGGTGCCTACAATGTCCACAACGCACCCAGCAAAGGCGCACTGTGATTGGGAAGAAAAGTTGGGAAAGTGGGCAAAAGTCCCGAATTTGGTCCAAAATCACACCCAGGTTCGAGTCCCACAAGTCCCGCCGCGTTCCACCAGTGTCTCGGGGTGCCTACAATGTCCACAACTCACCCAGCAAAGGCGCACTGTGATTGGGAAGAAAAGTTGGGAAAGTGGGCAAAAGTCCCGAATTTGGTCCAAAATCACACCCAGGTTCGAGTCCCACAAGTCCCGCCGCGTTCCACCAGGGTTCCGGGGTGCCTACAATGTCCACAACGCACCCAGCAAAGGCGCACTGTGATTGGGAAGAAAAGTTGGGAAAGTGGGCAAAAGTCCCGAATTTGGTCCAAAATCACACCCAGGTTCGAGTCCCACAAGTCCCGCCGCGTTCCACCAGTGTCTCGGGGTGCCTACAATGTCCACAACTTACCCAGCAAAGGCGCACTGTGAATGGGAAGAAAAGTTGGGAAAGTGGGCAAAAGTCCCGAATTTGGTCCAAAATCACACCCAGGTTCGAGTCCCACAAGTCCCGCCGCGTTCCACCAGTGTCTCGGGGTGCCTACAATGTCCACAACTCACCCAGCAAAGGCGCACTGTGATTGGGAAGAAAAGTTGGGAAAGTGGGCAAAAGTCCCGAATTTGGTCCAAAATCACACCCAGGTTCGAGTCCCACAAGTCCCGCCGCGTTCCACCAGTGTCTCGGGGTGCCTACAATGTCCACAACTTACCCAGCAAAGGCGCACTGTGAATGGGAAGAAAAGTTGGGAAAGTGGGCAAAAGTCCCGAATTTGGTCCAAAATCACACCCAGGTTCGAGTCCCACAAGTCCCGCCGCGTTCCACCAGTGTCTCGGGGTGCCTACAATGTCCACAACTCACCCAGCAAAGGCGCACTGTGATTGGGAAGAAAAGTTGGGAAAGTGGGCAAAAGTCCCGAATTTGGTCCAAAATCACACCCAGGTTCGAGTCCCACAAGTCCCGCCGCGTTCCACCAGGGTTCCGGGGTGCCTGACATGTCCACGACGCACCCAGCAAAGGCGCACTGTGATTGGGAAGAAAAGTTGGGAAAGTGGGCAAAAGTCCCGAATTTGGTCCAAAATCACACCCAGGTTCGAGTCCCACAAGTCCCGCCGCGTTCCACCAGGGTTCCGGGGTGCCTACAATGTCCACAACGCACCCAGCAAGAGCGCACTGTGATTGGGAAGAAAAGTTGGGAAAGTGGGCAAAAGTCCCGAATTTGGTCCAAAATCACACCCAGGTTCGAGTCCCACAAGTCCCGCCGCGTTCCACCAGGGTTCCGGGGTGCCTACAATGTCCACGACGCACCCAGCAAAGGCGCACTGTGATTGGGAAGAAAAGTTGGGAAAGTGGGCAAAAGTCCCGAATTTGGTCCAAAATCACACCCAGGTTCGAGTCCCACAAGTCCCGCCGCGTTCCACCAGGGTTCCGGGGTGCCTACAATGTCCACAACTTACCCAGCAAAGGCGCACTGTGATTGGGAAGAAAAGTTGGGAAAGTGGGCAAAAGTCCCGCATTTGGTCCAAAATCACACCCAGGTTCGAGTCCCACAAGTCCCGCCGCGTTCCACCAGGGTTCCGGGGCGCCTACAATGTCCACGACGCACCCAGCAAAGGCGCACTGTGATTGGGAAGAAAAGTTGGGAAAGTGGGCAAAAGTCCCGAATTTGGTCCAAAATCACACCCAGGTTCGAGTCCCACAAGTCCCGCCGCGTTCCACCAGTGTCTCGGGGTGCCTACAATGTCCACAACTTACCCAGCAAAGGCGCACTGTGATTGGGAAGAAAAGTTGGGAAAGTGGGCAAAAGTCCCGAATTTGGTCCAAAATCACACCCAGGTTCGAGTCCCACAAGTCCCGCCGCGTTCCACCAGGGTTCCGGGGTGCCTGACATGTCCACGACGCACCCAGCAAAGGCGCACTGTGATTGGGAAGAAAAGTTGGGAAAGTGGGCAAAAGTCCCGAATTTGGTCCAAAATCACACCCAGGTTCGAGTCCCGCAGGTCCCGCCGCGTTCCACCAGGGTTCCGGGGTGCCTACAATGTCCACAACGCACCCAGCAAAGGCGCACTGTGATTGGGAAGAAAAGTTGGGAAAGTGGGCAAAAGTCCCGAATTTGGTCCAAAATCACACCCAGGTTCGAGTCCCACAAGTCCCGCCGCGTTCCACCAGGGTTCCGGGGTGCCTACAATGTCCACAACTTACCCAGCAAAGGCGCACTGTGATTGGGAAGAAAAGTTGGGAAAGTGGGCAAAAGTCCCGAATTTGGTCCAAAATCACACCCAGGTTCGAGTCCCACAAGTCCCGCCGCGTTCCACCAGTGTCTCGGGGTGCCTACAATGTCCACAACGCACCCAGCAAAGGCGCACTGCGATTGGGAAGAAAAGTTGGGAAAGTGGGCAAAAGTCCCGAATTTGGTCCAAAATCACACCCAGGTTCGAGTCCCACAAGTCCCGCCGCGTTCCACCAGTGTCTCGGGGTGCCTACAATGTCCACAACGCACCCAGCAAAGGCGCACTGTGATTGGGAAGAAAAGTTGGGAAAGTGGGCAAAAGTCCCGAATTTGGTCCAAAATCACACCCAGGTTCGAGTCCCACAAGTCCCGCCGCGTTCCACCAGGGTTCCGGGGTGCCTACGATGTCCACAACGCACCCAGCAAAGGCGCACTGTGATTGGGAAGAAAAGTTGGGAAAGTGGGCAAAAGTCCCGAATTTGGTCCAAAATCACACCCAGGTTCGAGTCCCACAAGTCCCGCCGCGTTCCACCAGGGTTCCGGGGCGCCTACAATGTCCACAACTTACCCAGCAAAGGCGCACTGTGATTGGGAAGAAAAGTTGGGAAAGTGGGCAAAAGTCCCGAATTTGATCCAAAATTATGCCCGGGTTGGAGTACCACGAGTCCGGCCGCGTTCCACCGGTGTCCCGGGGGTGCCTGGCATGTCCACAACTTACCCAGCAAAGGCGCACTGTGATTGGGAAGAAAAGTTGGGAAAGTGGGGAAAAAAAGTACCGGAAAATATCCAAAATTATGCCCGGGTTGGAGTACCACGAGTCCGGCCGCGTTCCACCGGTGTCCCGGGGGTGCCTGGCATGTCCACAACTTACCCAGCAAAGGCGCACTGTGATTCGGAAGAAAAGTTGGGAAATTGGGGAAAAAAAGGACCGGGAAATATCCAAAATTATGCCCGGGTTGGAGTACCACGAGTCCGGCCGCGTTCCACCGGTGTCCCGGGGGTGCCTGGCACGTCCACAACTTACCCAGCAAAGGCGCACTGTCAGTGGGGAAGACCAAACATGTCTCGGATTTTTTCCAAGTACCTTAACGAGAGAGGCTAAAAAGCACCTGTTTTTACCTTCTCTCGTTGTTGTACTTAGAAAAAAAACGAGAAAATAAAAAATCTGGGTTTTTTTCTAAGTACCTTAACGAGAGAGGCTAAAAAAAACCATTTTTTACCTTCTCTCGTTGTTGTACTTAGAAAAAAAACGAGAAAAAAATTTTTCCCCATTCATTTCAATGGGAGTTCATTTTTTTTTTGGGATTTTTTCTAAGTACCTTAACGAGAGAGGCTTAATTTTTCACCTACTTTTTACCTTCTCTCGATTTTTCGTTTTTTACCTGGTCGACCAAAACACCTCCATCTCGTTACTATGTGCACCATGTCTGACAGGCTGAAATCACAGGGAACGCGTCCGAGTCAAAGTGAGCTATTTTCGGACACAAATATGGTGTTTTTCCCCTCTATCCTCTGGTCCTTTTTTCAAACTGATCTTCCAGCATCTGAGCGACAGGGGCTCATGCAGACACCTGTGTCCGCCCGAGGGGCACCTTCCCGGACACATATATGGTGCTTTCCCCCTCTTTACCCCGGTCCTTTTTCAAACTGATCTTCCAGCATCTGAGCGACAGGGGCTCATGCAGACACCTGTGTCCGCCCGAGGGGCACCTTCCCGGACACATATATGGTGCTTTCCCCCTCTTTACCCCGGTCCTTTTTCAAACTGCTCTTCCAGCTTCTGAGCGACAGGGGCTCATGCAGACACCTGTGTCCGCCTAAGGGGCGCTGTTTCGGACACATTTTCAACTTTTCCCGCATGAATGAAATCCTGGAACTGATTCCACCCAGGTACTTAGGACTTCCAGGGCTTGAGCGACAGGGGCTCTGTCCGGAGCGTGTGTCCGCCTAGGGGGCGCTGTCCCGGACACATTTTCAACTTTTCCCGCATGAATGAAATCCTGGAACTGATTCCACCCAGGTACTTAGGACTTCCAGGGCTTGAGCGACAGGGGCTCTGTCCGGAGCGTGTGTCCGCCTAGGGGGCGCTGTCCCGGACACATTTTCAACTTTTCCCGCATGAATGAAATCCTGGAACTGATTCCACCCAGGTACTTAGGACTTCCAGGGCTTGAGCGACAGGGGCTCTGTCCGGAGCGTGTGTCCGCCTAGGGGGCGCTGTCTCGGACACATTTTCAACTTTTCCTGCATGGATGAAATCCTGGAACTGATTCCACCCAGGTACTTAGGGCTTCCAGGGCTTGAGCGACAGGGGCTCTGTCCGGAGTGTGTGTCCGCCTAGGGGGCGCTGTCTCGGACACATTTTCAACTTTTCCCGCATGAATGAAATCCTGGAACTGATTCCACCCAGGTACTTAGGGCTTCCAGGGCTTGAGCGACAGGGGCTCTGTCCGGAGCGTGTGTCCGCCTAGGGGGCGCTGTCCCGGACACATTTTCAACTTTTCCCGCATGAATGAAATCCTGGAACTGATTCCACCCAGGTACTTAGGGCTTCCAGGGCTTGAGCGACAGGGGCTCTGTCCGGAGCGTGTGTCCGCCTAGGGGGCGCTGTCTCGGACACATTTTCAACTTTTCCCGCATGGATGAAATCCTGGAACTGATTCCACCCAGGTACTTAGGACTTCCAGGGCTTGAGCGACAGGGGCTCTGTCCGGAGCGTGTGTCCGCCTAGGGGGCGCTGTCTCGGACACATTTTCAACTTTTCCCGCATGAATGAAATCCTGGAACTGATTCCACCCAGGTACTTGGGGCTTCCAGGGCTCGAGCGACAGGGGCTCTGTCCGGAGCGCGCGTCCGCCTAGGGGGCGCTGTCTCGGACACATTTTCAACTTTTCCCGTATGAATGAAATCCTGGACCTCCGTCCAGGTACTCGGGGCTTCCCAGGACTTGAGCGACAGGGGCTCGGACCTGGGAAAAGCCCCG
>NW_027316631.1:97500-104910 GCF_033978685.3 Nerophis lumbriciformis | reverse complement strand
GCATAATTTTGGATATTTCCCGGTCCTTTTTTTCCCCACTTTCCCAACTTTTCTTCCGAATCACAGTGCGCCTTTGCTGGGTAAGTTGTGGACATGGCAGGCACCCCCGGGACACCGGTGGAACGCGGCCGGACTCGTGGTACTCCAACCCGGGCATAATATTGGATCAAATTCGGGACTTTTGCCCACTTTCCCAACTTTTCTTCCCAATCACAGTGCGCCTTTGCTGGGTAAGTTGTGGACATGCCAGGCACCCCCGGGACACCGGTGGAACGCGGCCGGACTCGTGGTACTCCAACCCGGGCATAATTTTGGATCAAATTCGGGACTTTTGCCCACTTTCCCAACTTTTCTTCCCAATCACAGTGCGCCTTTGCTGGGTAAGTTGTGGACATGCCAGGCACCCCCGGGACACCGGTGGAACGCGGCCGGACTCGTGGTACTCCAACCCGGGCATAATATTGGATCAAATTCGGGACTTTTGCCCACTTTCCCAACTTTTCTTCCCAATCACAGTGCGCCTTTGCTGGGTAAGTTGTGGACATTGTAGGCACCCCGGAACCCTGGTGGAACGCGGCGGGACTTGTGGGACTCGAACCTGGGTGTGACTTTGGACCAAATTCGGGACTTTTGCCCACTTTCCCAACTTTTCTTCCCAATCACAGTGCGCCTTTGCTGGGTGCGTCGTGGACATTGTAGGCACCCCGAGACACTGGTGGAACGCGGCGGGACTTGTGGGACTCGAACCTGGGTGTGATTTTGGACCAAATTCGGGACTTTTGCCCACTTTCCCAACTTTTCTTCCCAATCACAGTGCGCCTTTGCTGGGTGCGTTGTGGACATGTCAGGCACCCCGAGACACTGGTGGAACGCGGCGGGACTTGCGGGACTCGAACCTGGGTGTGATTTTGGACCAAATTCGGGACTTTTGCCCACTTTCCCAACTTTTCTTCCCAATCACAGTGCGCCTTTGCTGGGTAAGTTGTGGACATTGTAGGCACCCCGGAACCCTGGTGGAACGCGGCGGGACTTGTGGGACTCGAACCTGGGTGTGATTTTGGACCAAATTCGGGACTTTTGCCCACTTTCCCAACTTTTCTTCCCAATCACAGTGCGCCTTTGCTGGGTGCGTCTTAGGCATTGTAGGCGCCCCGGAACCCTGGTGGAACGCGGCGGGACTTGTGGGACTCGAACCTGGGTGTGATTTTGGACCAAATTCGGGACTTTTGCCCACTTTCCCAACTTTTCTTCCCAATCACAGTGCGCCTTTGCTGGGTGCGTTGTGGACATTGTAGGCACCCCGGAACCCTGGTGGAACGCGGCGGGACTTGTGGGACTCGAACCTGGGTGTGATTTTGGACCAAATTCGGGACTTTTGCCCACTTTCCCAACTTTTCTTCCCAATCACAGTGCGCCTTTGCTGGGTGCGTTGTGGACATTGTAGGCACCCCGGAACCCTGGTGGAACGCGGCGGGACTTGTGGGACTCGAACCTGGGTGTGATTTTGGACCAAATTCGGGACTTTTGCCCACTTTCCCAACTTTTCTTCCCAATCACAGTGCGCCTTTGCTGGGTGCGTTGTGGACATTGTAGGCACCCCGGAACCCTGGTGGAACGCGGCGGGACTTGTGGGACTCGAACCTGGGTGTGATTTTGGACCAAATTCGGGACTTTTGCCCACTTTCCCAACTTTTCTTCCCAATCACAGTGCGCCTTTGCTGGGTGCGTTGTGGACATTGTAGGCACCCCGGAACCCTGGTGGAACGCGGCGGGACTTGTGGGACTCGAACCTGGGTGTGATTTTGGACCAAATTCGGGACTTTTGCCCACTTTCCCAACTTTTCTTCCCAATCACAGTGCGCCTTTGCTGGGTAAGTTGTGGACATTGTAGGCACCCCGGAACCCTGGTGGAACGCGGCGGGACTTGTGGGACTCGAACCTGGGTGTGATTTTGGACCAAATTCGGGACTTTTGCCCACTTTCCCAACTTTTCTTCCCAATCACAGTGCGCCTTTGCTGGGTGCGTTGTGGACATTGTAGGCGCCCCGGAACCCTGGTGGAACGCGGCGGGACTTGTGGGACTCGAACCTGGGTGTGATTTTGGACCAAATTCGGGACTTTTGCCCACTTTCCCAACTTTTCTTCCCAATCACAGTGCGCCTTTGCTGGGTGCGTTGTGGACATTGTAGGCACCCCGGAACCCTGGTGGAACGCGGCGGGACCTGCGGGACTCGAACCTGGGTGTGATTTTGGACCAAATTCGGGACTTTTGCCCACTTTCCCAACTTTTCTTCCCAATCACAGTGCGCCTTTGCTGGGTGCGTCGTGGACATTGTAGGCGCCCCGGAACCCTGGTGGAACGCGGCGGGACTTGTGGGACTCGAACCTGGGTGTGATTTTGGACCAAATTCGGGACTTTTGCCCACTTTCCCAACTTTTCTTCCCACTCACAGTGCGCCTTTGCTGGGTGCGTTGTGGACATTGTAGGCACCCCGGAACCCTGGTGGAACGCGGCGGGACTTGTGGGACTCGAACCTGGGTGTGATTTTGGACCAAATTCGGGACTTTTGCCCACTTTCCCAACTTTTCTTCCCAATCACAGTGCGCCTTTGCTGGGTGCGTTGTGGACATTGTAGGCACCCCGGAACCCTGGTGGAACGCGGCGGGACTTGTGGGACTCGAACCTGGGTGTGATTTTGGACCAAATTCGGGACTTTTGCCCACTTTCCCAACTTTTCTTCCCAATCACAGTGCGCCTTTGCTGGGTAAGTTGTGGACATTGTAGGCACCCCGGAACCCTGGTGGAACGCGGCGGGACTTGTGGGACTCGAACCTGGGTGTGATTTTGGACCAAATTCGGGACTTTTGCCCACTTTCCCAACTTTTCTTCCCAATCACAGTGCGCCTTTGCTGGGTGCGTTGTGGACATTGTAGGCACCCCGGAACCCTGGTGGAACGCGGCGGGACTTGTGGGACTCGAACCTGGGTGTGATTTTGGACCAAATTCGGGACTTTTGCCCACTTTCCCAACTTTTCTTCCCAATCACAGTGCGCCTTTGCTGGGTGCGTTGTGGACATTGTAGGCACCCCGGAACCCTGGTGGAACGCGGCGGGACTTGTGGGACTCGAACCTGGGTGTGATTTTGGACCAAATTCGGGACTTTTGCCCACTTTCCCAACTTTTCTTCCCAATCACAGTGCGCCTTTGCTGGGTGCGTTGTGGACATTGTAGGCACCCCGGAACCCTGGTGGAACGCGGCGGGACTTGTGGGACTCGAACCTGGGTGTGATTTTGGACCAAATTCGGGACTTTTGCCCACTTTCCCAACTTTTCTTCCCAATCACAGTGCGCCTTTGCTGGGTGCGTTGTGGACATTGTAGGCACCCCGAGACACTGGTGGAACGCGGCGGGACTTGTGGGACTCGAACCTGGGTGTGATTTTGGACCAAATTCGGGACTTTTGCCCACTTTCCCAACTTTTCTTCCCAATCACAGTGCGCCTTTGCTGGGTGCGTTGTGGACATTGTAGGCACCCCGGAACCCTGGTGGAACGCGGCGGGACTTGTGGGACTCGAACCTGGGTGTGATTTTGGCTCAAATTCGGGACTTTTGCCCACTTTCCCAACTTTTCTTCCCAATCACAGTGCGCCTTTGCTGGGTAAGTTGTGGACATTGTAGGCACCCCGAGACACTGGTGGAACGCGGCGGGACTTGTGGGACTCGAACCTGGGTGTGATGCCTTTGCTGGGTGCGTTGTGGACATTGTAGGCACCCCGGAACCCTGGTGGAACGCGGCGGGACTTGTGGGACTCGAACCTGGGTGTGATTTTGGACCAAATGCGGGACTTTTGCCCACTTTCCCAACTTTTCTTCCCAATCACAGTGCGCCTTTGCTGGGTAAGTTGTGGACATTGTAGGCACCCCGAGACCCTGGTGGAACGCGGCGGGACTTGTGGGACTCGAACCTGGGTGTGATTTTGGACCAAATTCGGGACTTTTGCCCACTTTCCCAACTTTTCTTCCCAATCACAGTGCGCCTTTGCTGGGTGCGTTGTGGACATTGTAGGCACCCCGGAACCCTGGTGGAACGCGGCGGGACTTGTGGGACTCGAACCTGGGTGTGATTTTGGACCAAATTCGGGACTTTTGCCCACTTTCCCAACTTTTCTTCCCAATCACAGTGCGCCTTTGCTGGGTGCGTTGTGGACATTGTAGGCACCCCTAGACACTGGTGGAACGCGGCGGGACTTGTGGGACTCGAACCTGGGTGTGATTTTGGACCAAATTCGGGACTTTTGCCCACTTTCCCAACTTTTCTTCCCAATCACAGTGCGCCTTTGCTGGGTGAGTTGTGGACATTGTAGGCACCCCGAGACACTGGTGGAACGCGGCGGGACTTGTGGGACTCGAACCTGGGTGTGATTTTGGACCAAATTCGGGACTTTTGCCCACTTTCCCAACTTTTCTTCCCAATCACAGTGCGCCTTTGCTGGGTAAGTTGTGGACATGCCAGGCACCCCGAGACCCTGGTGGAACGCGGCGGGACTTGTGGGACTCGAACCTGGGTGTGATTTTGGACCAAATTCGGGACTTTTGCCCACTTTCCCAACTTTTCTTCCCAATCACAGTGCGCCTTTGCTGGGTAAGTTGTGGACATTGTAGGCACCCCGGAACCCTGGTGGAACGCGGCGGGACTTGTGGGACTCGAACCTGGGTGTGATTTTGGACCAAATTCGGGACTTTTGCCCACTTTCCCAACTTTTCTTCCCAATCACAGTGCGCCTTTGCTGGGTGCGTTGTGGACATTGTAGGCACCCCGGAACCCTGGTGGAACGCGGCGGGACTTGTGGGACTCGAACCTGGGTGTGATTTTGGACCAAATTCGGGACTTTTGCCCACTTTCCCAACTTTTCTTCCCAATCACAGTGCGCCTTTGCTGGGTGCGTTGTGGACATTGTAGGCACCCCGAGACACTGGTGGAACGCGGCGGGACTTGTGGGACTCGAACCTGGGTGTGATTTTGGACCAAATTCGGGACTTTTGCCCACTTTCCCAACTTTTCTTCCCAATCACAGTGCGCCTTTGCTGGGTGCGTTGTGGACATTGTAGGCGCCCCGGAACCCTGGTGGAACGCGGCGGGACTTGTGGGACTCGAACCTGGGTGTGATTTTGGACCAAATTCGGGACTTTTGCCCACTTTCCCAACTTTTCTTCCCAATCACAGTGCGCCTTTGCTGGGTGCGTTGTGGACATTGTAGGCGCCCCGGAACCCTGGTGGAACGCGGCGGGACTTGTGGGACTCGAACCTGGGTGTGATTTTGGACCAAATTCGGGACTTTTGCCCACTTTCCCAACTTTTCTTCCCAATCACAGTGCGCCTTTGCTGGGTGCGTTGTGGACATTGTAGGCGCCCCGGAACCCTGGTGGAACGCGGCGGGACTTGTGGGACTCGAACCTGGGTGTGATTTTGGACCAAATTCGGGACTTTTGCCCACTTTCCCAACTTTTCTTCCCAATCACAGTGCGCCTTTGCTGGGTGCGTTGTGGACATTGTAGGCGCCCCGGAACCCTGGTGGAACGCGGCGGGACTTGTGGGACTCGAACCTGGGTGTGATTTTGGACCAAATTCGGGACTTTTGCCCACTTTCCCAACTTTTCTTCCCAATCACAGTGCGCCTTTGCTGGGTGCGTTGTGGACATTGTAGGCGCCCCGGAACCCTGGTGGAACGCGGCGGGACTTGTGGGACTCGAACCTGGGTGTGATTTTGGACCAAATTCGGGACTTTTGCCCACTTTCCCAACTTTTCTTCCCAATCACAGTGCGCCTTTGCTGGGTGCGTTGTGGACATTGTAGGCACCCCGAGACACTGGTGGAACGCGGCGGGACTTGTGGGACTCGAACCTGGGTGTGATTTTGGACCAAATTCGGGACTTTTGCCCACTTTCCCAACTTTTCTTCCCAATCACAGTGCGCCTTTGCTGGGTGCGTTGTGGACATTGTAGGCACCCCGAGACACTGGTGGAACGCGGCGGGACTTGTGGGACTCGAACCTGGGTGTGATTTTGGACCAAATTCGGGACTTTTGCCCACTTTCCCAACTTTTCTTCCCAATCACAGTGCGCCTTTGCTGGGTGCGTTGTGGACATTGTAGGCACCCCGGCACTCTGATGGAACGCGGCGGGACTTGCGGGACTCGAACCTGGGTGTGATTTTGGACCAAATTCGGGACTTTTGCCCACTTTCCCAACTTTTCTTCCCAATCACAGTGCGCCTTTGCTGGGTGCGTTGTGGACATTGTAGGCACCCCCGGAACCCTGGTGGAACGCGGCGGGACTTGTGGGACTCGAACCTGGGTGTGATTTTTGATCATTTCGTGGCCTTTTGCTATGCATGCCTTCTCCCCGCTAGTTTGATGTGTGCTGCTGCAAAAGTTCCAAGAGGGCGTTTTTGCCCCCCTCCAAACTCCCTCTCTTTGTTTATAGTGCATATTTTCTGCTGGATCTACTCTCTATTTACTCCAAGGAAAAAAACTAGCCGGTCGCGGCAAATTTTTACAATCGGTCGCCAAACTACGGCACGAGGGCCGAACGCGGTACGCCGGCGTCCAAGATACGGCCCGGGGATTTTTTTGATTTTTTGGGCTTTTTTTGATTTTTTTGGACATGTTGGGCATCCCAGGACTCGGGTGCGACTGCAGGACGTGTGGGGCTCTAACCTGGGTGTGGTTTTTGGTCATTTTTCCGGACTTTTGCCCACTTTTCCAACTTTTCTTCCCCACTCACAGTGCGCCTTTGCTGGGTGCGTTTTGGGCATGCGGGGGGCACCTCGGACTCGGGTGGGACGCGGCGGGACTTGTGGCACTCGTACCTGGGTGTGATTTTTGATCATTTTGTGGACTTTTCCCCAGACACTCTCCACTTGTCTACCCCACTTCCCCTGTGACTTTGCTGGGGGGGCGTTTCCCCGCTGTCCTTTGTAGTGTAAGGGTTACTTTTCTTTTTTTTCTGTCTGAAAATAGGGCCCCAAAAGGCCTCACACTCCCCGGGAAGACCTGATGGACGCCTCGGCGTCACTGAAACAGGCCAATCTGTCTGAAAATATGGCCCACGAAAGGCCTCACATTCCCCGGGAAGACCTGACGGACGCCCCGGCGTCACCGAAATACGGCAAACTGTCTGAAAATAGGGGCTCCAAGTGTTCCCCACTCTTTCTGGCCCACAAAAGGCCTCTCATTCCCCGGGAACACCTGTAGGACTCCCCGGCGTCAAGGAAATACGCCAAACCGTCTGAAAATAGGGGCCCAAAAGAACTGGAAATGATGTGTTTAATTTGGGGGGTGATGTCTATAATTATGGGGGTGCATTGGAGGCGGGAGTCCACTGGAGGGCTCCACACCGTCTGAATATAG
>NW_027316631.1:77500-85000 GCF_033978685.3 Nerophis lumbriciformis | reverse complement strand
CCAGGATTTCATTCATGCGGGAAAAGTTGAAAATGTGTCCGAGATAGCGCCCCTTAGGCGGACACAGGTGTCTGCATGAGCCCCTGTCGCTCAGAAGCTGGAAGAGCAGTTTGAAAAAGGACCGGGGTGAAGAGGGGGGAAGCACCATATATGTGTCCGGGAAGGCGCCCCTCGGGCGGACACAGGTGTCTGCATGAGCCCCTGTCGCTCAGATGCTGGAAGAGCAGTTTGAAAAAGGACCGGGGTAAAGAGGGGGGAAGCACCATATATGTGTCCGGGAAGGCGCCCCTCGGGCGGACACAGGTGTCTGCATGAGCCCCTGTCGCTCAGATGCTGGAAGATCAGTTTGAAAAAGGACCGGGGTAAAGAGGGGGGAAGCACCATATATGTGTCCGGGAAGGCGCCCCTCGGGCGGACACAGGTGTCTGCATGAGCCCCTGTCGCTCAGATGCTGGAAGATCAGTTTGAAAAAAGAACCAGAGGATAGAGGGGGAAAACACCATATTTGTGTCCGAAAATAGCTCACTTTGACTCGGACGCGTTCCCTGTGATTTCAGCCTGTCAGACATGGTGCACATAGTAACGAGATGGAGGTGTTTTGGTCGACCAGGTAAAAAACGAAAAATCGAGAGAAGGTAAAAAGTAGGTGAAAAATTAAGCCTCTCTCGTTAAGGTACTTAGAAAAAATCCCAAAAAAAAAATGAACTCCCATTGAAATGAATGGGGAAAAATTTTTTTCTCGTTTTTTTTCTAAGTACAACAACGAGAGAAGGTAAAAAATGGTTTTTTTAGCCTCTCTCGTTAAGGTACTTAGAAAAAAACCCAGATTTTTTATTTTCTCGTTTTTTTTCTAAGTACAACAACGAGAGAAGGTAAAAACAGGTGCTTTTTAGCCTCTCTCGTTAAGGTACTTGGAAAAAATCCGAGACATGTTTGGTCTTCCCCACTGACAGTGCGCCTTTGCTGGGTAAGTTGTGGACGTGCCAGGCACCCCCGGGACACCGGTGGAACGCGGCCGGACTCGTGGTACTCCAACCCGGGCATAATTTTGGATATTTCCCGGTCCTTTTTTTCCCCACTTTCCCAACTTTTCTTCCGAATCACAGTGCGCCTTTGCTGGGTAAGTTGTGGACATGGCAGGCACCCCCGGGACACCGGTGGAACGCGGCCGGACTCGTGGTACTCCAACCCGGGCATAATATTGGATCAAATTCGGGACTTTTGCCCACTTTCCCAACTTTTCTTCCCAATCACAGTGCGCCTTTGCTGGGTAAGTTGTGGACATGCCAGGCACCCCCGGGACACCGGTGGAACGCGGCCGGACTCGTGGTACTCCAACCCGGGCATAATTTTGGATCAAATTCGGGACTTTTGCCCACTTTCCCAACTTTTCTTCCCAATCACAGTGCGCCTTTGCTGGGTAAGTTGTGGACATGCCAGGCACCCCCGGGACACCGGTGGAACGCGGCCGGACTCGTGGTACTCCAACCCGGGCATAATATTGGATCAAATTCGGGACTTTTGCCCACTTTCCCAACTTTTCTTCCCAATCACAGTGCGCCTTTGCTGGGTAAGTTGTGGACATTGTAGGCACCCCGGAACCCTGGTGGAACGCGGCGGGACTTGTGGGACTCGAACCTGGGTGTGACTTTGGACCAAATTCGGGACTTTTGCCCACTTTCCCAACTTTTCTTCCCAATCACAGTGCGCCTTTGCTGGGTGCGTCGTGGACATTGTAGGCACCCCGAGACACTGGTGGAACGCGGCGGGACTTGTGGGACTCGAACCTGGGTGTGATTTTGGACCAAATTCGGGACTTTTGCCCACTTTCCCAACTTTTCTTCCCAATCACAGTGCGCCTTTGCTGGGTGCGTTGTGGACATGTCAGGCACCCCGAGACACTGGTGGAACGCGGCGGGACTTGCGGGACTCGAACCTGGGTGTGATTTTGGACCAAATTCGGGACTTTTGCCCACTTTCCCAACTTTTCTTCCCAATCACAGTGCGCCTTTGCTGGGTAAGTTGTGGACATTGTAGGCACCCCGGAACCCTGGTGGAACGCGGCGGGACTTGTGGGACTCGAACCTGGGTGTGATTTTGGACCAAATTCGGGACTTTTGCCCACTTTCCCAACTTTTCTTCCCAATCACAGTGCGCCTTTGCTGGGTGCGTCTTAGGCATTGTAGGCGCCCCGGAACCCTGGTGGAACGCGGCGGGACTTGTGGGACTCGAACCTGGGTGTGATTTTGGACCAAATTCGGGACTTTTGCCCACTTTCCCAACTTTTCTTCCCAATCACAGTGCGCCTTTGCTGGGTGCGTTGTGGACATTGTAGGCACCCCGGAACCCTGGTGGAACGCGGCGGGACTTGTGGGACTCGAACCTGGGTGTGATTTTGGACCAAATTCGGGACTTTTGCCCACTTTCCCAACTTTTCTTCCCAATCACAGTGCGCCTTTGCTGGGTGCGTTGTGGACATTGTAGGCACCCCGGAACCCTGGTGGAACGCGGCGGGACTTGTGGGACTCGAACCTGGGTGTGATTTTGGACCAAATTCGGGACTTTTGCCCACTTTCCCAACTTTTCTTCCCAATCACAGTGCGCCTTTGCTGGGTGCGTTGTGGACATTGTAGGCACCCCGGAACCCTGGTGGAACGCGGCGGGACTTGTGGGACTCGAACCTGGGTGTGATTTTGGACCAAATTCGGGACTTTTGCCCACTTTCCCAACTTTTCTTCCCAATCACAGTGCGCCTTTGCTGGGTGCGTTGTGGACATTGTAGGCACCCCGGAACCCTGGTGGAACGCGGCGGGACTTGTGGGACTCGAACCTGGGTGTGATTTTGGACCAAATTCGGGACTTTTGCCCACTTTCCCAACTTTTCTTCCCAATCACAGTGCGCCTTTGCTGGGTAAGTTGTGGACATTGTAGGCACCCCGGAACCCTGGTGGAACGCGGCGGGACTTGTGGGACTCGAACCTGGGTGTGATTTTGGACCAAATTCGGGACTTTTGCCCACTTTCCCAACTTTTCTTCCCAATCACAGTGCGCCTTTGCTGGGTGCGTTGTGGACATTGTAGGCGCCCCGGAACCCTGGTGGAACGCGGCGGGACTTGTGGGACTCGAACCTGGGTGTGATTTTGGACCAAATTCGGGACTTTTGCCCACTTTCCCAACTTTTCTTCCCAATCACAGTGCGCCTTTGCTGGGTGCGTTGTGGACATTGTAGGCACCCCGGAACCCTGGTGGAACGCGGCGGGACCTGCGGGACTCGAACCTGGGTGTGATTTTGGACCAAATTCGGGACTTTTGCCCACTTTCCCAACTTTTCTTCCCAATCACAGTGCGCCTTTGCTGGGTGCGTCGTGGACATTGTAGGCGCCCCGGAACCCTGGTGGAACGCGGCGGGACTTGTGGGACTCGAACCTGGGTGTGATTTTGGACCAAATTCGGGACTTTTGCCCACTTTCCCAACTTTTCTTCCCACTCACAGTGCGCCTTTGCTGGGTGCGTTGTGGACATTGTAGGCACCCCGGAACCCTGGTGGAACGCGGCGGGACTTGTGGGACTCGAACCTGGGTGTGATTTTGGACCAAATTCGGGACTTTTGCCCACTTTCCCAACTTTTCTTCCCAATCACAGTGCGCCTTTGCTGGGTGCGTTGTGGACATTGTAGGCACCCCGGAACCCTGGTGGAACGCGGCGGGACTTGTGGGACTCGAACCTGGGTGTGATTTTGGACCAAATTCGGGACTTTTGCCCACTTTCCCAACTTTTCTTCCCAATCACAGTGCGCCTTTGCTGGGTAAGTTGTGGACATTGTAGGCACCCCGGAACCCTGGTGGAACGCGGCGGGACTTGTGGGACTCGAACCTGGGTGTGATTTTGGACCAAATTCGGGACTTTTGCCCACTTTCCCAACTTTTCTTCCCAATCACAGTGCGCCTTTGCTGGGTGCGTTGTGGACATTGTAGGCACCCCGGAACCCTGGTGGAACGCGGCGGGACTTGTGGGACTCGAACCTGGGTGTGATTTTGGACCAAATTCGGGACTTTTGCCCACTTTCCCAACTTTTCTTCCCAATCACAGTGCGCCTTTGCTGGGTGCGTTGTGGACATTGTAGGCACCCCGGAACCCTGGTGGAACGCGGCGGGACTTGTGGGACTCGAACCTGGGTGTGATTTTGGACCAAATTCGGGACTTTTGCCCACTTTCCCAACTTTTCTTCCCAATCACAGTGCGCCTTTGCTGGGTGCGTTGTGGACATTGTAGGCACCCCGGAACCCTGGTGGAACGCGGCGGGACTTGTGGGACTCGAACCTGGGTGTGATTTTGGACCAAATTCGGGACTTTTGCCCACTTTCCCAACTTTTCTTCCCAATCACAGTGCGCCTTTGCTGGGTGCGTTGTGGACATTGTAGGCACCCCGAGACACTGGTGGAACGCGGCGGGACTTGTGGGACTCGAACCTGGGTGTGATTTTGGACCAAATTCGGGACTTTTGCCCACTTTCCCAACTTTTCTTCCCAATCACAGTGCGCCTTTGCTGGGTGCGTTGTGGACATTGTAGGCACCCCGGAACCCTGGTGGAACGCGGCGGGACTTGTGGGACTCGAACCTGGGTGTGATTTTGGCTCAAATTCGGGACTTTTGCCCACTTTCCCAACTTTTCTTCCCAATCACAGTGCGCCTTTGCTGGGTAAGTTGTGGACATTGTAGGCACCCCGAGACACTGGTGGAACGCGGCGGGACTTGTGGGACTCGAACCTGGGTGTGATGCCTTTGCTGGGTGCGTTGTGGACATTGTAGGCACCCCGGAACCCTGGTGGAACGCGGCGGGACTTGTGGGACTCGAACCTGGGTGTGATTTTGGACCAAATGCGGGACTTTTGCCCACTTTCCCAACTTTTCTTCCCAATCACAGTGCGCCTTTGCTGGGTAAGTTGTGGACATTGTAGGCACCCCGAGACCCTGGTGGAACGCGGCGGGACTTGTGGGACTCGAACCTGGGTGTGATTTTGGACCAAATTCGGGACTTTTGCCCACTTTCCCAACTTTTCTTCCCAATCACAGTGCGCCTTTGCTGGGTGCGTTGTGGACATTGTAGGCACCCCGGAACCCTGGTGGAACGCGGCGGGACTTGTGGGACTCGAACCTGGGTGTGATTTTGGACCAAATTCGGGACTTTTGCCCACTTTCCCAACTTTTCTTCCCAATCACAGTGCGCCTTTGCTGGGTGCGTTGTGGACATTGTAGGCGCCCCGGAACCCTGGTGGAACGCGGCGGGACTTGTGGGACTCGAACCTGGGTGTGATTTTGGACCAAATTCGGGACTTTTGCCCACTTTCCCAACTTTTCTTCCCAATCACAGTGCGCCTTTGCTGGGTGCGTTGTGGACATTGTAGGCGCCCCGGAACCCTGGTGGAACGCGGCGGGACTTGTGGGACTCGAACCTGGGTGTGATTTTGGACCAAATTCGGGACTTTTGCCCACTTTCCCAACTTTTCTTCCCAATCACAGTGCGCCTTTGCTGGGTGCGTTGTGGACATTGTAGGCACCCCGAGACACTGGTGGAACGCGGCGGGACTTGTGGGACTCGAACCTGGGTGTGATTTTGGACCAAATTCGGGACTTTTGCCCACTTTCCCAACTTTTCTTCCCAATCACAGTGCGCCTTTGCTGGGTGCGTTGTGGACATTGTAGGCACCCCGAGACACTGGTGGAACGCGGCGGGACTTGTGGGACTCGAACCTGGGTGTGATTTTGGACCAAATTCGGGACTTTTGCCCACTTTCCCAACTTTTCTTCCCAATCACAGTGCGCCTTTGCTGGGTGCGTTGTGGACATTGTAGGCACCCCGGCACTCTGATGGAACGCGGCGGGACTTGCGGGACTCGAACCTGGGTGTGATTTTGGACCAAATTCGGGACTTTTGCCCACTTTCCCAACTTTTCTTCCCAATCACAGTGCGCCTTTGCTGGGTGCGTTGTGGACATTGTAGGCACCCCCGGAACCCTGGTGGAACGCGGCGGGACTTGTGGGACTCGAACCTGGGTGTGATTTTTGATCATTTCGTGGCCTTTTGCTATGCATGCCTTCTCCCCGCTAGTTTGATGTGTGCTGCTGCAAAAGTTCCAAGAGGGCGTTTTTGCCCCCCTCCAAACTCCCTCTCTTTGTTTATAGTGCATATTTTCTGCTGGATCTACTCTCTATTTACTCCAAGGAAAAAAACTAGCCGGTCGCGGCAAATTTTTACAATCGGTCGCCAAACTACGGCACGAGGGCCGAACGCGGTACGCCGGCGTCCAAGATACGGCCCGGGGATTTTTTTGATTTTTTGGGCTTTTTTTGATTTTTTTGGACATGTTGGGCATCCCAGGACTCGGGTGCGACTGCAGGACGTGTGGGGCTCTAACCTGGGTGTGGTTTTTGGTCATTTTTCCGGACTTTTGCCCACTTTTCCAACTTTTCTTCCCCACTCACAGTGCGCCTTTGCTGGGTGCGTTTTGGGCATGCGGGGGGCACCTCGGACTCGGGTGGGACGCGGCGGGACTTGTGGCACTCGTACCTGGGTGTGATTTTTGATCATTTTGTGGACTTTTCCCCAGACACTCTCCACTTGTCTACCCCACTTCCCCTGTGACTTTGCTGGGGGGGCGTTTCCCCGCTGTCCTTTGTAGTGTAAGGGTTACTTTTCTTTTTTTTCTGTCTGAAAATAGGGCCCCAAAAGGCCTCACACTCCCCGGGAAGACCTGATGGACGCCTCGGCGTCACTGAAACAGGCCAATCTGTCTGAAAATATGGCCCACGAAAGGCCTCACATTCCCCGGGAAGACCTGACGGACGCCCCGGCGTCACCGAAATACGGCAAACTGTCTGAAAATAGGGGCTCCAAGTGTTCCCCACTCTTTCTGGCCCACAAAAGGCCTCTCATTCCCCGGGAACACCTGTAGGACTCCCCGGCGTCAAGGAAATACGCCAAACCGTCTGAAAATAGGGGCCCAAAAGAACTGGAAATGATGTGTTTAATTTGGGGGGTGATGTCTATAATTATGGGGGTGCATTGGAGGCGGGAGTCCACTGGAGGGCTCCACACCGTCTGAATATAGGGCCCCAAAAGGCCTGGAATTAATGTCTTTAATTTGGGGGGTGCATTTGCAGCGGGAGTCCACCGGAGGGCTCCATTTCCCCACTCTTTTGTTGACATATGGCCACAAAAGGCCTCTCATTCCCCGGGAAGACCTGATGGACGCCCCGGCGTCACCGAAATAAGCCAAACTGTCTGAAAATAGGGGCTCCAAGGGTTCCCCACTCTTTCTGGCCCACAAAAGGCCTCTCATTCCCCGGGAACACCTGTAGGACTCCCCGGCGTCAAGGAAATACGCCAAACTGTCTGAAAATAGGGCCCCAAAAGAACTGGAAATGATGCCTTTAATTTGGGGGGTGATGTCTTTAATTTGGGGGGTGCATTGGAGGCGGGAGTCCACTGGAGGGCTACAC
>NW_027316631.1:57500-65000 GCF_033978685.3 Nerophis lumbriciformis | reverse complement strand
GCGCCCCTCGGGCGGACACAGGTGTCTGCATGAGCCCCTGTCGCTCAGATGCTGGAAGATCAGTTTGAAAAAAGAACCAGAGGATAGAGGGGAAAAACACCATATTTGTGTCCGAAAATAGCTCACTTTGACTCGGACGCGTTCCCTGTGATTTCAGCCTGTCAGACATGGTGCACATAGTAACGAGATGGAGGTGTTTTGGTCGACCAGGTAAAAAACGAAAAATCGAGAGAAGGTAAAAAGTAGGTGAAAAATTAAGCCTCTCTCGTTAAGGTACTTAGAAAAAATCCCAAAAAAAAAATGAACTCCCATTGAAATGAATGGGGAAAATTTTTTTTCTCGTTTTTTTTCTAAGTACAACAACGAGAGAAGGTAAAAAATGGTTTTTTTTAGCCTCTCTCGTTAAGGTACTTAGAAAAAAACCCAGATTTTTTATTTTCTCGTTTTTTTTCTAAGTACAACAACGAGAGAAGGTAAAAACAGGTGCTTTTTAGCCTCTCTCGTTAAGGTACTTGGAAAAAATCCGAGACATGTTTGGTCTTCCCCACTGACAGTGCGCCTTTGCTGGGTAAGTTGTGGACGTGCCAGGCACCCCCGGGACACCGGTGGAACGCGGCCGGACTCGTGGTACTCCAACCCGGGCATAATTTTGGATATTTTCCGGTCCTTTTTTTCCCCACTTTCCCAACTTTTCTTCCCAATCACAGTGCGCCTTTGCTGGGTAAGTTGTGGACATGGCAGGCACCCCCGGGACACCGGTGGAACGCGGCCGGACTCGTGGTACTCCAACCCGGGCATAATTTTGGATCAAATTCGGGACTTTTGCCCACTTTCCCAACTTTTCTTCCCAATCACAGTGCGCCTTTGCTGGGTAAGTTGTGGACATGGCAGGCACCCCCGGGACACCGGTGGAACGCGGCCGGACTCGTGGTACTCCAACCCGGGCATAATTTTGGATCAAATTCGGGACTTTTCCCCACTTTCCCAACTTTTCTTCCCAATCACAGTGCGCCTTTGCTGGGTAAGTTGTGGACATGGCAGGCACCCCCGGGACACCGGTGGAACGCGGCCGGACTCGTGGTACTCCAACCCGGGCATAATTTTGGATCAAATTCGGGACTTTTGCCCACTTTCCCAACTTTTCTTCCCAATCACAGTGCGCCTTTGCTGGGTAAGTTGTGGACATGCCAGGCACCCCCGGGACACCGGTGGAACGCGGCCGGACTCGTGGTACTCCAACCCGGGCATAATTTTGGATCAAATTCGGGACTTTTGCCCACTTTCCCAACTTTTCTTCCCAATCACAGTGCGCCTTTGCTGGGTGCGTTGTGGACATTGTAGGCACCCCGGAACCCTGGTGGAACGCGGCGGGACTTGTGGGACTCGAACCTGGGTGTGACTTTGGACCAAATTCGGGACTTTTGCCCACTTTCCCAACTTTTCTTCCCAATCACAGTGCGCCTTTGCTGGGTGCGTCGTGGACATTGTAGGCACCCCGAGACACTGGTGGAACGCGGCGGGACTTGTGGGACTCGAACCTGGGTGTGATTTTGGACCAAATTCGGGACTTTTGCCCACTTTCCCAACTTTTCTTCCCACTCACAGTGCGCCTTTGCTGGGTGCGTTGTGGACATTGTAGGCACCCCGGAACCCTGGTGGAACGCGGCGGGACTTGTGGGACTCGAACCTGGGTGTGATTTTGGACCAAATTCGGGACTTTTGCCCACTTTCCCAACTTTTCTTCCCACTCACAGTGCGCCTTTGCTGGGTGCGTTGTGGACATTGTAGGCACCCCGAGACACTGGTGGAACGCGGCGGGACTTGTGGGACTCGAACCTGGGTGTGATTTTGGACCAAATTCGGGACTTTTGCCCACTTTCCCAACTTTTCTTCCCACTCACAGTGCGCCTTTGCTGGGTGCGTTGTGGACATTGTAGGCACCCCGAGACACTGGTGGAACGCGGCGGGACTTGTGGGACTCGAACCTGGGTGTGATTTTGGACCAAATTCGGGACTTTTGCCCACTTTCCCAACTTTTCTTCCCAATCACAGTGCGCCTTTGCTGGGTGCGTTGTGGACATGCCAGGCACCCCCGGGACACCGGTGGAACGCGGCGGGACTTGTGGGACTCGAACCTGGGTGTGATTTTGGACCAAATTCGGGACTTTTGCCCACTTTCCCAACTTTTCTTCCCAATCACAGTGCGCCTTTGCTGGGTGCGTCGTGGACGTTGTGGACATTGTAGGCACCCCGGAACCCTGGTGGAACGCGGCGGGACTTGTGGGACTCGAACCTGGGTGTGATTTTGGACCAAATTCGGGACTTTTGCCCACTTTCCCAACTTTTCTTCCCAATCACAGTGCGCCTTTGCTGGGTGCGTTGTGGACATTGTAGGCACCCCGGAACCCTGGTGGAACGCGGCGGGACTTGTGGGACTCGAACCTGGGTGTGATTTTGGACCAAATTCGGGACTTTTGCCCACTTTCCCAACTTTTCTTCCCAATCACAGTGCGCCTTTGCTGGGTAAGTTGTGGACATTGTAGGCACCCCGGAACCCTGGTGGAACGCGGCGGGACTTGTGGGACTCGAACCTGGGTGTGATTTTGGACCAAATTCGGGACTTTTGCCCACTTTCCCAACTTTTCTTCCCAATCACAGTGCGCCTTTGCTGGGTGCGTTGTGGACATTGTAGGCGCCCCGGAACCCTGGTGGAACGCGGCGGGACTTGTGGGACTCGAACCTGGGTGTGATTTTGGACCAAATTCGGGACTTTTGCCCACTTTCCCAACTTTTCTTCCCAATCACAGTGCGCCTTTGCTGGGTGCGTTGTGGACATTGTAGGCACCCCGGAACCCTGGTGGAACGCGGCGGGACCTGCGGGACTCGAACCTGGGTGTGATTTTGGACCAAATTCGGGACTTTTGCCCACTTTCCCAACTTTTCTTCCCAATCACAGTGCGCCTTTGCTGGGTGCGTCGTGGACATTGTAGGCGCCCCGGAACCCTGGTGGAACGCGGCGGGACTTGTGGGACTCGAACCTGGGTGTGATTTTGGACCAAATTCGGGACTTTTGCCCACTTTCCCAACTTTTCTTCCCACTCACAGTGCGCCTTTGCTGGGTGCGTTGTGGACATTGTAGGCACCCCGGAACCCTGGTGGAACGCGGCGGGACTTGTGGGACTCGAACCTGGGTGTGATTTTGGACCAAATTCGGGACTTTTGCCCACTTTCCCAACTTTTCTTCCCAATCACAGTGCGCCTTTGCTGGGTGCGTTGTGGACATTGTAGGCACCCCGGAACCCTGGTGGAACGCGGCGGGACTTGTGGGACTCGAACCTGGGTGTGATTTTGGACCAAATTCGGGACTTTTGCCCACTTTCCCAACTTTTCTTCCCAATCACAGTGCGCCTTTGCTGGGTGCGTTGTGGACATTGTAGGCACCCCGAGACACTGGTGGAACGCGGCGGGACTTGTGGGACTCGAACCTGGGTGTGATTTTGGACCAAATTCGGGACTTTTGCCCACTTTCCCAACTTTTCTTCCCAATCACAGTGCGCCTTTGCTGGGTGCGTTGTGGACATTGTAGGCGCCCCGGAACCCTGGTGGAACGCGGCGGGACTTGTGGGACTCGAACCTGGGTGTGATTTTGGACCAAATTCGGGACTTTTGCCCACTTTCCCAACTTTTCTTCCCAATCACAGTGCGCCTTTGCTGGGTGCGTTGTGGACATTGTAGGCGCCCCGGAACCCTGGTGGAACGCGGCGGGACTTGTGGGACTCGAACCTGGGTGTGATTTTGGACCAAATTCGGGACTTTTGCCCACTTTCCCAACTTTTCTTCCCAATCACAGTGCGCCTTTGCTGGGTGCGTTGTGGACATTGTAGGCGCCCCGGAACCCTGGTGGAACGCGGCGGGACTTGTGGGACTCGAACCTGGGTGTGATTTTTGGACCAAATTCGGGACTTTTGCCCACTTTCCCAACTTTTCTTCCCAATCACAGTGCGCCTTTGCTGGGTGCGTTGTGGACATTGTAGGCGCCCCGGAACCCTGGTGGAACGCGGCGGGACTTGTGGGACTCGAACCTGGGTGTGATTTTGGACCAAATTCGGGACTTTTGCCCACTTTCCCAACTTTTCTTCCCAATCACAGTGCGCCTTTGCTGGGTGCGTTGTGGACATTGTAGGCGCCCCGGAACCCTGGTGGAACGCGGCGGGACTTGTGGGACTCGAACCTGGGTGTGATTTTGGACCAAATTCGGGACTTTTGCCCACTTTCCCAACTTTTCTTCCCAATCACAGTGCGCCTTTGCTGGGTGCGTTGTGGACATTGTAGGCACCCCGAGACACTGGTGGAACGCGGCGGGACTTGTGGGACTCGAACCTGGGTGTGATTTTGGACCAAATTCGGGACTTTTGCCCACTTTCCCAACTTTTCTTCCCAATCACAGTGCGCCTTTGCTGGGTGCGTTGTGGACATTGTAGGCACCCCGAGACACTGGTGGAACGCGGCGGGACTTGTGGGACTCGAACCTGGGTGTGATTTTGGACCAAATTCGGGACTTTTGCCCACTTTCCCAACTTTTCTTCCCAATCACAGTGCGCCTTTGCTGGGTGCGTTGTGGACATTGTAGGCACCCCGGCACTCTGATGGAACGCGGCGGGACTTGCGGGACTCGAACCTGGGTGTGATTTTGGACCAAATTCGGGACTTTTGCCCACTTTCCCAACTTTTCTTCCCAATCACAGTGCGCCTTTGCTGGGTGCGTTGTGGACATTGTAGGCACCCCCGGAACCCTGGTGGAACGCGGCGGGACTTGTGGGACTCGAACCTGGGTGTGATTTTTGATCATTTCGTGGCCTTTTGCTATGCATGCCTTCTCCCCGCTAGTTTGATGTGTGCTGCTGCAAAAGTTCCAAGAGGGCGTTTTTGCCCCCCTCCAAACTCCCTCTCTTTGTTTATAGTGCATATTTTCTGCTGGATCTACTCTCTATTTACTCCAAGGAAAAAAACTAGCCGGTCGCGGCAAATTTTTACAATCGGTCGCCAAACTACGGCACGAGGGCCGAACGCGGTACGCCGGCGTCCAAGATACGGCCCGGGGATTTTTTTGATTTTTTGGGCTTTTTTTGATTTTTTTGGACATGTTGGGCATCCCAGGACTCGGGTGCGACTGCAGGACGTGTGGGGCTCTAACCTGGGTGTGGTTTTTGGTCATTTTTCCGGACTTTTGCCCACTTTTCCAACTTTTCTTCCCCACTCACAGTGCGCCTTTGCTGGGTGCGTTTTGGGCATGCGGGGGGCACCTCGGACTCGGGTGGGACGCGGCGGGACTTGTGGCACTCGTACCTGGGTGTGATTTTTGATCATTTTGTGGACTTTTCCCCAGACACTCTCCACTTGTCTACCCCACTTCCCCTGTGACTTTGCTGGGGGGGCGTTTCCCCGCTGTCCTTTGTAGTGTAAGGGTTACTTTTCTTTTTTTTCTGTCTGAAAATAGGGCCCCAAAAGGCCTCACACTCCCCGGGAAGACCTGATGGACGCCTCGGCGTCACTGAAACAGGCCAATCTGTCTGAAAATATGGCCCACGAAAGGCCTCACATTCCCCGGGAAGACCTGACGGACGCCCCGGCGTCACCGAAATACGGCAAACTGTCTGAAAATAGGGGCTCCAAGTGTTCCCCACTCTTTCTGGCCCACAAAAGGCCTCTCATTCCCCGGGAACACCTGTAGGACTCCCCGGCGTCAAGGAAATACGCCAAACCGTCTGAAAATAGGGGCCCAAAAGAACTGGAAATGATGTGTTTAATTTGGGGGGTGATGTCTATAATTATGGGGGTGCATTGGAGGCGGGAGTCCACTGGAGGGCTCCACACCGTCTGAATATAGGGCCCCAAAAGGCCTGGAATTAATGTCTTTAATTTGGGGGGTGCATTTGCAGCGGGAGTCCACCGGAGGGCTCCATTTCCCCACTCTTTTGTTGACATATGGCCACAAAAGGCCTCTCATTCCCCGGGAAGACCTGATGGACGCCCCGGCGTCACCGAAATAAGCCAAACTGTCTGAAAATAGGGGCTCCAAGGGTTCCCCACTCTTTCTGGCCCACAAAAGGCCTCTCATTCCCCGGGAACACCTGTAGGACTCCCCGGCGTCAAGGAAATACGCCAAACTGTCTGAAAATAGGGCCCCAAAAGAACTGGAAATGATGCCTTTAATTTGGGGGGTGATGTCTTTAATTTGGGGGGTGCATTGGAGGCGGGAGTCCACTGGAGGGCTACACACCGTCTGAATATAGGGCCCCAAAAGGCCTGGAATTAATGTATTTAATTTGGGGGGTGCATTTGCAGCGGGAGTCCACCGGAGGGCTCCATTTCCCCACTCTTTTGTTGACATATGGCCACAAAAGGCCTCTCATTCCCCGGGAAGACCTGATGGACGCCCCGGCGTCACCGAAATAAGCCAAACTGTCTGAAAATAGGGGCTCCAAGGGTTCCCCACTCTTTCTGGCCCACAAAAGGCCTCTCATTCCCCGGGAACACCTGTAGGACTCCCCGGCGTCAAGGAAATACGCCAAACCGGCTGAAAACAGGCCCCCAAAAGAACTGGAAATAATGTCTTTAGTTTGGGGGGTGATGTCTTTAATTTGGGGGGTGCATTGGAGGCGGGAGTCCACTGGAGGGCTCCACAACGTCTGAAAATAGGGCCCCAAAAGAACTGGAAATAATGTGTTTAATTCAGGGTGCATTTGCAGCGAGTGTCCACCAGAGGGCTCCAATTCCCCAGCTATAGTCCTGGTACTCTAAAATGATGGCACTTAGTCAAATTTCCGCCTTTTTTTGATGACTTCCAACTAGGAGAGGGACTAATTTTGAGTTCCGGACCCGGGTGGAGAACCATAGCACGTCGGCCTTCTTAAAGGGACATCCTCCTAGGCACTTAGTCAAATTTACACCTTTTTTTTGGACTTCCAGCGAGGAGAGGGACTAATTTTGCGTTCCTGACCCAGGTGGAGGACCATAGCACGTCGGCCTTCTTAAAGGGACATCCTCCTAGGCACTTAGTCAAATTTACACCTTTTTTTTGGACTTCCAGCGAGGAGAGGGACAATTTTGCGTTCCTGACCCAGGTGGAGGACCATAGCACGTCGGCCTTCTTAAAGGGACATCCTCCTAGGCACTTAGTCAAATTTACACCTTTTTTTTGGACTTCCAGCGAGGAGAGGGACAATTTTGCGTTCCTGACCCAGGTGGAGGACCATAGCACGTCGGCCTTCTTAAAGGGACATCCTCCTAGGCACTTAGTCAAATTTACACCTTTTTTTTGGACTTCCAGCGAGGAGAGGGACAATTTTGCGTTCCTGACCCAGGTGGAGGACCATAGCACGTCGGCCTTCTTAAAGGGACATCCTCCTAGGCACTTAGTCAAATTTACACCTTTTTTTTGGACTTCCAGCGAGGAGAGGGACTAATTTTGCTTTCCGCACCCGGGTGGAGAACCATAGC
>NW_027316631.1:35000-47500 GCF_033978685.3 Nerophis lumbriciformis | reverse complement strand
GAAAAGTTGAAAATGTGTCCGAGACAGCGCCCCCTAGGCGGACACACGCTCCGGACAGAGCCCCTGTCGCTCGAGCCCTGGAAGCCCCAAGTACCTGGGTGGAATCAGTTCCAGGATTTCATTCATGCGGGAAAAGTTGAAAATGTGTCCGAGACAGCGCCCCCTAGGCGGACACACGCTCCGGACAGAGCCCCTGTCGCTCAAGCCCTGGAAGCCCTAAGTACCTGGGTGGAATCAGTTCCAGGATTTCATTCATGCGGGAAAAGTTGAAAATGTGTCCGAGACAGCGCCCCCTAGGCGGACACACGCTCCGGACAGAGCCCCTGTCGCTCAAGCCCTGGAAGCCCTAAGTACCTGGGTGGAATCAGTTCCAGGATTTCATCCATGCGGGAAAAGTTGAAAATGTGTCCGGGACAGCGCCCCCTAGGCGGACACACGCTCCGGACAGAGCCCCTGTCGCTCAAGCCCTGGAAGTCCTAAGTACCTGGGTGGAATCAGTTCCAGGATTTCATTCATGCGGGAAAAGTTGAAAATGTGTCCGGGACAGCGCCCCCTAGGCGGACACACGCTCCGGACAGAGCCCCTGTCGCTCAAGCCCTGGAAGTCCTAAGTACCTGGGTGGAATCAGTTCCAGGATTTCATCCATGCGGGAAAAGTTGAAAATGTGTCCGAGACAGCGCCCCCTAGGCGGACACACGCTCCGGACAGAGCCCCTGTCGCTCAAGCCCTGGAAGCCCTAAGTACCTGGGTGGAATCAGTTCCAGGATTTCATTCATGCGGGAAAAGTTGAAAATGTGTCCGAGATAGCGCCCCTTAGGCGGACACAGGTGTCTGCATGAGCCCCTGTCGCTCAGAAGCTGGAAGAGCAGTTTGAAAAAGGACCGGGGTAAAGAGGGGGAAAGCACCATATATGTGTCCAGGAAGGCGCCCCTCGGGCGGACACAGGTGTCTGCATGAGCCCCTGTCGCTCAGATGCTGGAAGAGCAGTTTGAAAAAGGACCGGGGTAAAGAGGGGGAAAGCACCATATATGTGTCCGGGAAGGCGCCCCTCGGGCGGACACAGGTGTCTGCATGAGCCCCTGTCGCTCAGATGCTGGAAGATCAGTTTGAAAAAGGACCGGGGTAAAGAGGGGGGAAGCACCATATATGTGTCCGGGAAGGCGCCCCTCGGGCGGACACAGGTGTCTGCATGAGCCCCTGTCGCTCAGATGCTGGAAGATCAGTTTGAAAAAGGACCGGGGTAAAGAGGGGGGAAGCACCATATATGTGTCCGGGAAGGCGCCCCTCGGGCGGACACAGGTGTCTGCATGAGCCCCTGTCGCTCAGATGCTGGAAGATCAGTTTGAAAAAAGAACCAGAGGATAGAGGGGAAAAACACCATATTTGTGTCCGAAAATAGCTCACTTTGACTCGGACGCGTTCCCTGTGATTTCAGCCTGTCAGACATGGTGCACATAGTAACGAGATGGAGGTGTTTTGGTCGACCAGGTAAAAAACGAAAAATCGAGAGAAGGTAAAAAGTAGGTGAAAAATTAAGCCTCTCTCGTTAAGGTACTTAGAAAAAATCCCAAAAAAAAAATGAACTCCCATTGAAATGAATGGGGAAAATTTTTTTTCTCGTTTTTTTTCTAAGTACAACAACGAGAGAAGGTAAAAAATGGTTTTTTTTAGCCTCTCTCGTTAAGGTACTTAGAAAAAAACCCAGATTTTTTATTTTCTCGTTTTTTTTCTAAGTACAACAACGAGAGAAGGTAAAAACAGGTGCTTTTTAGCCTCTCTCGTTAAGGTACTTGGAAAAAATCCGAGACATGTTTGGTCTTCCCCACTGACAGTGCGCCTTTGCTGGGTAAGTTGTGGACGTGCCAGGCACCCCCGGGACACCGGTGGAACGCGGCCGGACTCGTGGTACTCCAACCCGGGCATAATTTTGGATATTTTCCGGTCCTTTTTTTCCCCACTTTCCCAACTTTTCTTCCCAATCACAGTGCGCCTTTGCTGGGTAAGTTGTGGACATGGCAGGCACCCCCGGGACACCGGTGGAACGCGGCCGGACTCGTGGTACTCCAACCCGGGCATAATTTTGGATCAAATTCGGGACTTTTGCCCACTTTCCCAACTTTTCTTCCCAATCACAGTGCGCCTTTGCTGGGTAAGTTGTGGACATGGCAGGCACCCCCGGGACACCGGTGGAACGCGGCCGGACTCGTGGTACTCCAACCCGGGCATAATTTTGGATCAAATTCGGGACTTTTCCCCACTTTCCCAACTTTTCTTCCCAATCACAGTGCGCCTTTGCTGGGTAAGTTGTGGACATGGCAGGCACCCCCGGGACACCGGTGGAACGCGGCCGGACTCGTGGTACTCCAACCCGGGCATAATTTTGGATCAAATTCGGGACTTTTGCCCACTTTCCCAACTTTTCTTCCCAATCACAGTGCGCCTTTGCTGGGTAAGTTGTGGACATGCCAGGCACCCCCGGGACACCGGTGGAACGCGGCCGGACTCGTGGTACTCCAACCCGGGCATAATTTTGGATCAAATTCGGGACTTTTGCCCACTTTCCCAACTTTTCTTCCCAATCACAGTGCGCCTTTGCTGGGTGCGTTGTGGACATTGTAGGCACCCCGGAACCCTGGTGGAACGCGGCGGGACTTGTGGGACTCGAACCTGGGTGTGACTTTGGACCAAATTCGGGACTTTTGCCCACTTTCCCAACTTTTCTTCCCAATCACAGTGCGCCTTTGCTGGGTGCGTCGTGGACATTGTAGGCACCCCGAGACACTGGTGGAACGCGGCGGGACTTGTGGGACTCGAACCTGGGTGTGATTTTGGACCAAATTCGGGACTTTTGCCCACTTTCCCAACTTTTCTTCCCACTCACAGTGCGCCTTTGCTGGGTGCGTTGTGGACATTGTAGGCACCCCGGAACCCTGGTGGAACGCGGCGGGACTTGTGGGACTCGAACCTGGGTGTGATTTTGGACCAAATTCGGGACTTTTGCCCACTTTCCCAACTTTTCTTCCCACTCACAGTGCGCCTTTGCTGGGTGCGTTGTGGACATTGTAGGCACCCCGAGACACTGGTGGAACGCGGCGGGACTTGTGGGACTCGAACCTGGGTGTGATTTTGGACCAAATTCGGGACTTTTGCCCACTTTCCCAACTTTTCTTCCCACTCACAGTGCGCCTTTGCTGGGTGCGTTGTGGACATTGTAGGCACCCCGAGACACTGGTGGAACGCGGCGGGACTTGTGGGACTCGAACCTGGGTGTGATTTTGGACCAAATTCGGGACTTTTGCCCACTTTCCCAACTTTTCTTCCCAATCACAGTGCGCCTTTGCTGGGTGCGTTGTGGACATGCCAGGCACCCCCGGGACACCGGTGGAACGCGGCGGGACTTGTGGGACTCGAACCTGGGTGTGATTTTGGACCAAATTCGGGACTTTTGCCCACTTTCCCAACTTTTCTTCCCAATCACAGTGCGCCTTTGCTGGGTGCGTCGTGGACATGTCAGGCACCCCTGAACCCTGGTGGAACGCGGCGGGACTTGTGGGACTCGAACCTGGGTGTGATTTTGGACCAAATTCGGGACTTTTGCCCACTTTCCCAACTTTTCTTCCCAATCACAGTGCGCCTTTGCTGGGTGCGTTGTGGACATTGTAGGCACCCCGGAACCCTGGTGGAACGCGGCGGGACTTGTGGGACTCGAACCTGGGTGTGATTTTGGACCAAATTCGGGACTTTTGCCCACTTTCCCAACTTTTCTTCCCAATCACAGTGCGCCTTTGCTGGGTGCGTCGTGGACATGTCAGGCACCCCTGAACCCTGGTGGAACGCGGCGGGACTTGTGGGACTCGAACCTGGGTGTGATTTTGGACCAAATTCGGGACTTTTGCCCACTTTCCCAACTTTTCTTCCCAATCACAGTGCGCCTTTGCTGGGTGCGTTGTGGACATTGTAGGCACCCCGGAACCCTGGTGGAACGCGGCGGGACTTGTGGGACTCGAACCTGGGTGTGATTTTGGACCAAATTCGGGACTTTTGCCCACTTTCCCAACTTTTCTTCCCAATCACAGTGCGCCTTTGCTGGGTGCGTCGTGGACATGTCAGGCACCCCTGAACCCTGGTGGAACGCGGCGGGACTTGTGGGACTCGAACCTGGGTGTGATTTTGGACCAAATTCGGGACTTTTGCCCACTTTCCCAACTTTTCTTCCCAATCACAGTGCGCCTTTGCTGGGTGCGTTGTGGACATTGTAGGCACCCCGGAACCCTGGTGGAACGCGGCGGGACTTGTGGGACTCGAACCTGGGTGTGATTTTGGACCAAATTCGGGACTTTTGCCCACTTTCCCAACTTTTCTTCCCAATCACAGTGCGCCTTTGCTGGGTGCGTCGTGGACATTGTAGGCACCCCGGAACCCTGGTGGAACGCGGCGGGACTTGTGGGACTCGAACCTGGGTGTGATTTTGGACCAAATTCGGGACTTTTGCCCACTTTCCCAACTTTTCTTCCCAATCACAGTGCGCCTTTGCTGGGTGCGTCGTGGACATTGTAGGCACCCCGAGACACTGGTGGAACGCGGCGGGACTTGTGGGACTCGAACCTGGGTGTGATTTTGGACCAAATTCGGGACTTTTGCCCACTTTCCCAACTTTTCTTCCCAATCACAGTGCGCCTTTGCTGGGTGCGTCGTGGACATTGTAGGCACCCCGGAACCCTGGTGGAACGCGGCGGGACTTGTGGGACTCGAACCTGGGTGTGATTTTGGACCAAATTCGGGACTTTTGCCCACTTTCCCAACTTTTCTTGCCCACTCACAGTGCGCCTTTGCTGGGTAAGTCGTGGACATTGTAGGCACCCCGGCACTCTGGTGGAACGCGGCGGGACTTGTGGGACTCGAACCTGGGTGTGATTTTGGTCCAAATTCGGGACTTTTGCCCACTTTCCCAACTTTTCTTCCCAATCACAGTGCGCCTTTGCTGGGTGCGTCGTGGACATTGTAGGCACCCCGGAACCCTGGTGGAACGCGGCGGGACTTGTGGGACTCGAACCTGGGTGTGATTTTGGACCAAATTCGGGACTTTTGCCCACTTTCCCAACTTTTCTTCCCAATCACAGTGCGCCTTTGCTGGGTGCGTCGTGGACATTGTAGGCACCCCGGAACCCTGGTGGAACGCGGCGGGACTTGTGGGACTCGAACCTGGGTGTGATTTTGGACCAAATTCGGGACTTTTGCCCACTTTCCCAACTTTTCTTCCCAATCACAGTGCGCCTTTGCTGGGTGCGTTGTGGACATTGTAGGCACCCCGAGACACTGGTGGAACGCGGCGGGACTTGTGGGACTCGAACCTGGGTGTGATTTTGGACCAAATTCGGGACTTTTGCCCACTTTCCCAACTTTTCTTCCCAATCACAGTGCACCTTTGCTGGGTGCGTCGTGGACATTGTAGGCACCCCGAGACACTGGTGGAACGCGGCGGGACTTGTGGGACTCGAACCTGGGTGTGATTTTGGACCAAATTCGGGACTTTTGCCCACTTTCCCAACTTTTCTTCCCAATCACAGTGCGCCTTTGCTGGGTGCGTTGTGGACATTGTAGGCACCCCGGAACCCTGGTGGAACGCGGCGGGACTTGTGGGACTCGAACCTGGGTGTGATTTTGGACCAAATTCGGGACTTTTGCCCACTTTCCCAACTTTTCTTCCCAATCACAGTGCGCCTTTGCTGGGTGCGTTGTGGACATTGTAGGCACCCCGAGACACTGGTGGAACGCGGCGGGACTTGTGGGACTCGAACCTGGGTGTGATTTTGGACCAAATTCGGGACTTTTGCCCACTTTCCCAACTTTTCTTCCCAATCACAGTGCGCCTTTGCTGGGTGCGTTGTGGACATTGTAGGCACCCCGGAACCCTGGTGGAACGCGGCGGGACTTGTGGGACTCGAACCTGGGTGTGATTTTGGCTCAAATTCGGGACTTTTGCCCACTTTCCCAACTTTTCTTCCCAATCACAGTGCGCCTTTGCTGGGTAAGTTGTGGACATTGTAGGCACCCCGAGACACTGGTGGAACGCGGCGGGACTTGTGGGACTCGAACCTGGGTGTGATGCCTTTGCTGGGTGCGTTGTGGACATTGTAGGCACCCCGGAACCCTGGTGGAACGCGGCGGGACTTGTGGGACTCGAACCTGGGTGTGATTTTGGACCAAATTCGGGACTTTTGCCCACTTTCCCAACTTTTCTTCCCAATCACAGTGCGCCTTTGCTGGGTGCGTTGTGGACATTGTAGGCACCCCGGAACCCTGGTGGAACGCGGCGGGACTTGTGGGACTCGAACCTGGGTGTGATTTTGGACCAAATTCGGGACTTTTGCCCACTTTCCCAACTTTTCTTCCCAATCACAGTGCGCCTTTGCTGGGTGCGTTGTGGACATTGTAGGCACCCCTAGACACTGGTGGAACGCGGCGGGACTTGTGGGACTCGAACCTGGGTGTGATTTTGGACCAAATTCGGGACTTTTGCCCACTTTCCCAACTTTTCTTCCCAATCACAGTGCGCCTTTGCTGGGTGAGTTGTGGACATTGTAGGCACCCCGAGACACTGGTGGAACGCGGCGGGACTTGTGGGACTCGAACCTGGGTGTGATTTTGGACCAAATTCGGGACTTTTGCCCACTTTCCCAACTTTTCTTCCCAATCACAGTGCGCCTTTGCTGGGTAAGTTGTGGACATGCCAGGCACCCCGAGACCCTGGTGGAACGCGGCGGGACTTGTGGGACTCGAACCTGGGTGTGATTTTGGACCAAATTCGGGACTTTTGCCCACTTTCCCAACTTTTCTTCCCAATCACAGTGCGCCTTTGCTGGGTAAGTTGTGGACATTGTAGGCACCCCGGAACCCTGGTGGAACGCGGCGGGACTTGTGGGACTCGAACCTGGGTGTGATTTTGGACCAAATTCGGGACTTTTGCCCACTTTCCCAACTTTTCTTCCCAATCACAGTGCGCCTTTGCTGGGTGCGTTGTGGACATTGTAGGCACCCCGGAACCCTGGTGGAACGCGGCGGGACTTGTGGGACTCGAACCTGGGTGTGATTTTGGACCAAATTCGGGACTTTTGCCCACTTTCCCAACTTTTCTTCCCAATCACAGTGCGCCTTTGCTGGGTGCGTTGTGGACATTGTAGGCACCCCGAGACACTGGTGGAACGCGGCGGGACTTGTGGGACTCGAACCTGGGTGTGATTTTGGACCAAATTCGGGACTTTTGCCCACTTTCCCAACTTTTCTTCCCAATCACAGTGCGCCTTTGCTGGGTGCGTTGTGGACATTGTAGGCGCCCCGGAACCCTGGTGGAACGCGGCGGGACTTGTGGGACTCGAACCTGGGTGTGATTTTGGACCAAATTCGGGACTTTTGCCCACTTTCCCAACTTTTCTTCCCAATCACAGTGCGCCTTTGCTGGGTGCGTTGTGGACATTGTAGGCGCCCCGGAACCCTGGTGGAACGCGGCGGGACTTGTGGGACTCGAACCTGGGTGTGATTTTGGACCAAATTCGGGACTTTTGCCCACTTTCCCAACTTTTCTTCCCAATCACAGTGCGCCTTTGCTGGGTGCGTTGTGGACATTGTAGGCGCCCCGGAACCCTGGTGGAACGCGGCGGGACTTGTGGGACTCGAACCTGGGTGTGATTTTGGACCAAATTCGGGACTTTTGCCCACTTTCCCAACTTTTCTTCCCAATCACAGTGCGCCTTTGCTGGGTGCGTTGTGGACATTGTAGGCGCCCCGGAACCCTGGTGGAACGCGGCGGGACTTGTGGGACTCGAACCTGGGTGTGATTTTGGACCAAATTCGGGACTTTTGCCCACTTTCCCAACTTTTCTTCCCAATCACAGTGCGCCTTTGCTGGGTGCGTTGTGGACATTGTAGGCGCCCCGGAACCCTGGTGGAACGCGGCGGGACTTGTGGGACTCGAACCTGGGTGTGATTTTGGACCAAATTCGGGACTTTTGCCCACTTTCCCAACTTTTCTTCCCAATCACAGTGCGCCTTTGCTGGGTGCGTTGTGGACATTGTAGGCACCCCGAGACACTGGTGGAACGCGGCGGGACTTGTGGGACTCGAACCTGGGTGTGATTTTGGACCAAATTCGGGACTTTTGCCCACTTTCCCAACTTTTCTTCCCAATCACAGTGCGCCTTTGCTGGGTGCGTTGTGGACATTGTAGGCACCCCGAGACACTGGTGGAACGCGGCGGGACTTGTGGGACTCGAACCTGGGTGTGATTTTGGACCAAATTCGGGACTTTTGCCCACTTTCCCAACTTTTCTTCCCAATCACAGTGCGCCTTTGCTGGGTGCGTTGTGGACATTGTAGGCACCCCGGCACTCTGATGGAACGCGGCGGGACTTGCGGGACTCGAACCTGGGTGTGATTTTGGACCAAATTCGGGACTTTTGCCCACTTTCCCAACTTTTCTTCCCAATCACAGTGCGCCTTTGCTGGGTGCGTTGTGGACATTGTAGGCACCCCCGGAACCCTGGTGGAACGCGGCGGGACTTGTGGGACTCGAACCTGGGTGTGATTTTTGATCATTTCGTGGCCTTTTGCTATGCATGCCTTCTCCCCGCTAGTTTGATGTGTGCTGCTGCAAAAGTTCCAAGAGGGCGTTTTTGCCCCCCTCCAAACTCCCTCTCTTTGTTTATAGTGCATATTTTCTGCTGGATCTACTCTCTATTTACTCCAAGGAAAAAAACTAGCCGGTCGCGGCAAATTTTTACAATCGGTCGCCAAACTACGGCACGAGGGCCGAACGCGGTACGCCGGCGTCCAAGATACGGCCCGGGGATTTTTTTGATTTTTTGGGCTTTTTTTGATTTTTTTGGACATGTTGGGCATCCCAGGACTCGGGTGCGACTGCAGGACGTGTGGGGCTCTAACCTGGGTGTGGTTTTTGGTCATTTTTCCGGACTTTTGCCCACTTTTCCAACTTTTCTTCCCCACTCACAGTGCGCCTTTGCTGGGTGCGTTTTGGGCATGCGGGGGGCACCTCGGACTCGGGTGGGACGCGGCGGGACTTGTGGCACTCGTACCTGGGTGTGATTTTTGATCATTTTGTGGACTTTTCCCCAGACACTCTCCACTTGTCTACCCCACTTCCCCTGTGACTTTGCTGGGGGGGCGTTTCCCCGCTGTCCTTTGTAGTGTAAGGGTTACTTTTCTTTTTTTTCTGTCTGAAAATAGGGCCCCAAAAGGCCTCACACTCCCCGGGAAGACCTGATGGACGCCTCGGCGTCACTGAAACAGGCCAATCTGTCTGAAAATATGGCCCACGAAAGGCCTCACATTCCCCGGGAAGACCTGACGGACGCCCCGGCGTCACCGAAATACGGCAAACTGTCTGAAAATAGGGGCTCCAAGTGTTCCCCACTCTTTCTGGCCCACAAAAGGCCTCTCATTCCCCGGGAACACCTGTAGGACTCCCCGGCGTCAAGGAAATACGCCAAACCGTCTGAAAATAGGGGCCCAAAAGAACTGGAAATGATGTGTTTAATTTGGGGGGTGATGTCTATAATTATGGGGGTGCATTGGAGGCGGGAGTCCACTGGAGGGCTCCACACCGTCTGAATATAGGGCCCCAAAAGGCCTGGAATTAATGTCTTTAATTTGGGGGGTGCATTTGCAGCGGGAGTCCACCGGAGGGCTCCATTTCCCCACTCTTTTGTTGACATATGGCCACAAAAGGCCTCTCATTCCCCGGGAAGACCTGATGGACGCCCCGGCGTCACCGAAATAAGCCAAACTGTCTGAAAATAGGGGCTCCAAGGGTTCCCCACTCTTTCTGGCCCACAAAAGGCCTCTCATTCCCCGGGAACACCTGTAGGACTCCCCGGCGTCAAGGAAATACGCCAAACTGTCTGAAAATAGGGCCCCAAAAGAACTGGAAATGATGCCTTTAATTTGGGGGGTGATGTCTTTAATTTGGGGGGTGCATTGGAGGCGGGAGTCCACTGGAGGGCTACACACCGTCTGAATATAGGGCCCCAAAAGGCCTGGAATTAATGTATTTAATTTGGGGGGTGCATTTGCAGCGGGAGTCCACCGGAGGGCTCCATTTCCCCACTCTTTTGTTGACATATGGCCACAAAAGGCCTCTCATTCCCCGGGAAGACCTGATGGACGCCCCGGCGTCACCGAAATAAGCCAAACTGTCTGAAAATAGGGGCTCCAAGGGTTCCCCACTCTTTCTGGCCCACAAAAGGCCTCTCATTCCCCGGGAACACCTGTAGGACTCCCCGGCGTCAAGGAAATACGCCAAACCGGCTGAAAACAGGCCCCCAAAAGAACTGGAAATAATGTCTTTAGTTTGGGGGGTGATGTCTTTAATTTGGGGGGTGCATTGGAGGCGGGAGTCCACTGGAGGGCTCCACAACGTCTGAAAATAGGGCCCCAAAAGAACTGGAAATAATGTGTTTAATTCAGGGTGCATTTGCAGCGAGTGTCCACCAGAGGGCTCCAATTCCCCAGCTATAGTCCTGGTACTCTAAAATGATGGCACTTAGTCAAATTTCCGCCTTTTTTTGATGACTTCCAACTAGGAGAGGGACTAATTTTGAGTTCCGGACCCGGGTGGAGAACCATAGCACGTCGGCCTTCTTAAAGGGACATCCTCCTAGGCACTTAGTCAAATTTACACCTTTTTTTTGGACTTCCAGCGAGGAGAGGGACTAATTTTGCGTTCCTGACCCAGGTGGAGGACCATAGCACGTCGGCCTTCTTAAAGGGACATCCTCCTAGGCACTTAGTCAAATTTACACCTTTTTTTTGGACTTCCAGCGAGGAGAGGGACAATTTTGCGTTCCTGACCCAGGTGGAGGACCATAGCACGTCGGCCTTCTTAAAGGGACATCCTCCTAGGCACTTAGTCAAATTTACACCTTTTTTTTGGACTTCCAGCGAGGAGAGGGACAATTTTGCGTTCCTGACCCAGGTGGAGGACCATAGCACGTCGGCCTTCTTAAAGGGACATCCTCCTAGGCACTTAGTCAAATTTACACCTTTTTTTTGGACTTCCAGCGAGGAGAGGGACAATTTTGCGTTCCTGACCCAGGTGGAGGACCATAGCACGTCGGCCTTCTTAAAGGGACATCCTCCTAGGCACTTAGTCAAATTTACACCTTTTTTTTGGACTTCCAGCGAGGAGAGGGACTAATTTTGCTTTCCGCACCCGGGTGGAGAACCATAGCAGGTCAGCCTTCTTAAAGGGACATCCTCCTAGGCACTTAGTCAAATTTACGCCTTTTTTTTGGACTTCCAGCGAGGAGAGGGACTAATTTTGCTTTCCGTACCCGGGTGGAGAACCATAGCAGGTCGGCCTTCTTAAAGGGACATCCTCCTAGGCACTTAGTCAAATTTACACCTTTTTTTTGGACTTCCAGCGAGGAGAGGGACAATTTTGCGTTCCTGACCCAGGTGGAGGACCATAGCACGTCGGCCTTCTTAAAGGGAAATGCTCCTAGACACTTAGTCAAATTTACCAAACTTTTCTATAGAGCCCTGGTACTCTAAAATGATGACACATAGACAAAAAACCAAACTTTTCTATAGAGGCCTGGTACTCTAAAATGATGGCACTTAGTCAAATTTCCGCCTTTTTTTTGGACTTCCAGCGAGGAGAGGGACTAATTTTGCGTTCCTGACCCAGGTGGAGGACCATAGCACGTCGGCCTTCTTAAAGGGACATCCTCCTAGGCACTTAGTCAAATTTACACCTTTTTTTTGGACTTCCAGCGAGGAGAGGGACAATTTTGCGTTCCTGACCCAGGTGGAGGACCATAGCACGTCGGCCTTCTTAAAGGGACATCCTCCTAGGCACTTAGTCAAATTTACACCTTTTTTTTGGACTTCCAGCGAGGAGAGGGACTAATTTGGCGTTCCGTACCCAGGTGGAGAACCATAGCAGGTCGGCCTTCTTAAAGGGACATCCTCCTAGGCACTTAGTCAAATTCACGCCTTTTTTTTGGACTTCCAGCGAGGAGAGGGACTAATTTGGCGTTCCAGACCCAGGTGGAGAACCATAGCAGGTCGGCCTTCTTAAAGGGACATGCCCCTAGACACTTAGTCAAATTTACGCCTGAAAATAGGGCCCCAAAAGAACTGGAAATAATGTCTTTAATTCAGGGTGCATTTGCGGCGAGAGTCCACCGGAGGGCTCCAATTCCCCACTCTTTTGTTGACCTATGGCCACAAAAGGCCTCTCATTCCCCGGGAAGACCTGATGGACGCCCCGGCGTCACCGAAATAAGCCAAACTGTCTGAAAAGAGGGGCTCCAAGGGTTCCCCACTCTTTCTGGCCCACAAAAGGCCTCTCATTCCCCGGGAACACCTGTAGGACTCCCCGGCGTCAAGGAAATACGCCAAACCGGCTGAAAATAGGGCCCCAAAAGAACTGGAAATAATGTCTTTAATTTGGGGGGCGATGTCTATAATTATGGGGGTGCATT
>NW_027316631.1:10000-22500 GCF_033978685.3 Nerophis lumbriciformis | reverse complement strand
GACACAGGTGTCTGCATGAGCCCCTGTCGCTCAGATGCTGGAAGATCAGTTTGAAAAAAGAACCAGAGGATAGAGGGGAAAAACACCATATTTGTGTCCGAAAATAGCTCACTTTGACTCGGACGCGTTCCCTGTGATTTCAGCCTGTCAGACATGGTGCACATAGTAACGAGATGGAGGTGTTTTGGTCGACCAGGTAAAAAACGAAAAATCGAGAGAAGGTAAAAAGTAGGTGAAAAATTAAGCCTCTCTCGTTAAGGTACTTAGAAAAAATCCCAAAAAAAAAATGAACTCCCATTGAAATGAATGGGGAAAATTTTTTTTCTCGTTTTTTTTCTAAGTACAACAACGAGAGAAGGTAAAAAATGGTTTTTTTTAGCCTCTCTCGTTAAGGTACTTAGAAAAAAACCCAGATTTTTTATTTTCTCGTTTTTTTTCTAAGTACAACAACGAGAGAAGGTAAAAACAGGTGCTTTTTAGCCTCTCTCGTTAAGGTACTTGGAAAAAATCCGAGACATGTTTGGTCTTCCCCACTGACAGTGCGCCTTTGCTGGGTAAGTTGTGGACGTGCCAGGCACCCCCGGGACACCGGTGGAACGCGGCCGGACTCGTGGTACTCCAACCCGGGCATAATTTTGGATATTTCCCGGTCCTTTTTTTCCCCACTTTCCCAACTTTTCTTCTGAATCACAGTGCGCCTTTGCTGGGTAAGTTGTGGACATGGCAGGCACCCCCGGGACACCGGTGGAACGCGGCCGGACTCGTGGTACTCCAACCCGGGCATAATTTTGGATCAAATTCGGGACTTTTGCCCACTTTCCCAACTTTTCTTCCCAATCACAGTGCGCCTTTGCTGGGTAAGTTGTGGACATGCCAGGCACCCCCGGGACACCGGTGGAACGCGGCCGGACTCGTGGTACTCCAACCCGGGCATAATTTTGGATCAAATTCGGGACTTTTGCCCACTTTCCCAACTTTTCTTCCCAATCACAGTGCGCCTTTGCTGGGTAAGTTGTGGACATGCCAGGCACCCCCGGGACACCGGTGGAACGCGGCCGGACTCGTGGTACTCCAACCCGGGCATAATTTTGGATCAAATTCGGGACTTTTGCCCACTTTCCCAACTTTTCTTCCCAATCACAGTGGGCCTTTGCTGGGTAAGTTGTGGACATTGTAGGCACCCCCGAGACACTGGTGGAACGCGGCGGGACTTGTGGGACTCGAACCTGGGTGTGATTTTGGACCAAATTCGGGACTTTTGCCCACTTTCCCAACTTTTCTTCCCAATCACAGTGCGCCTTTGCTGGGTGCGTTGTGGACATTGTAGGCACCCCGAGACCCTGGTGGAACGCGGCGGGACTTGTGGGACTCGAACCTGGGTGTGATTTTGGACCAAATTCGGGACTTTTGCCCACTTTCCCAACTTTTCTTCCCAATCACAGTGCGCCTTTGCTGGGTGCGTTGTGGACATTGTAGGCACCCCGGAACCCTGGTGGAACGCGGCGGGACTTGTGGGACTCGAACCTGGGTGTGATTTTGGACCAAATTCGGGACTTTTGCCCACTTTCCCAACTTTTCTTCCCAATCACAGTGCGCCTTTGCTGGGTGCGTCTTGGACATTGTAGGCACCCCGGAACCCTGGTGGAACGCGGCGGGACTTGTGGGACTCGAACCTGGGTGTGCTTTTGGACCAAATTCGGGACTTTTGCCCACTTTCCCAACTTTTCTTCCCAATCACAGTGCGCCTTTGCTGGGTGCGTTGTGGACATTGTAGGCACCCCGAGACACTGGTGGAACGCGGCGGGACTTGTGGGACTCGAACCTGGGTGTGATTTTGGACCAAATTCGGGACTTTTGCCCACTTTCCCAACTTTTCTTCCCAATCACAGTGCGCCTTTGCTGGGTGCGTCGTGGACATTGTAGGCACCCCGGAACCCTGGTGGAACGCGGCGGGACTTGTGGGACTCGAACCTGGGTGTGATTTTGGACCAAATTCGGGACTTTTGCCCACTTTCCCAACTTTTCTTCCCAATCACAGTGCGCCTTTGCTGGGTGCGTCTTAGGCATTGTAGGCACCCCGAGACACTGGTGGAACGCGGCGGGACTTGTGGGACTCGAACCTGGGTGTGATTTTGGACCAAATGCGGGACTTTTGCCCACTTTCCCAACTTTTCTTCCCAATCACAGTGCGCCTTTGCTGGGTGCGTCGTGGACATTGTAGGCACCCCGGAACCCTGGTGGAACGCGGCGGGACTTGTGGGACTCGAACCTGGGTGTGATTTTGGACCAAATTCGGGACTTTTGCCCACTTTCCCAACTTTTCTTCCCAATCACAGTGCGCCTTTGCTGGGTGCGTCGTGGACATTGTAGGCACCCCGGAACCCTGGTGGAACGCGGCGGGACTTGTGGGACTCGAACCTGGGTGTGATTTTGGACCAAATTCGGGACTTTTGCCCACTTTCCCAACTTTTCTTCCCAATCACAGTGCGCCTTTGCTGGGTGCGTCGTGGACATTGTAGGCACCCCGGAACCCTGGTGGAACGCGGCGGGACTTGTGGGACTCGAACCTGGGTGTGATTTTGGACCAAATTCGGGACTTTTGCCCACTTTCCCAACTTTTCTTCCCAATCACAGTGCGCCTTTGCTGGGTGCGTCGTGGACATGTCAGGCACCCCTGAACCCTGGTGGAACGCGGCGGGACTTGTGGGACTCGAACCTGGGTGTGATTTTGGACCAAATTCGGGACTTTTGCCCACTTTCCCAACTTTTCTTCCCAATCACAGTGCGCCTTTGCTGGGTAAGTTGTGGACATGCCAGGCACCCCCAGGACACTGGTGGAACGCGGCGGGACTTGTGGGACTCGAACCTGGGTGTGATTTTGGACCAAATTCGGGACTTTTGCCCACTTTCCCAACTTTTCTTCCCAATCACAGTGCGCCTTTGCTGGGTAAGTTGTGGACATTGTAGGCACCCCGGAACCCTGGTGGAACGCGGCGGGACTTGTGGGACTCGAACCTGGGTGTGATTTTGGACCAAATTCGGGACTTTTGCCCACTTTCCAAACTTTTCTTCCCAATCACAGTGCGCCTTTGCTGGGTGCGTCTTAGGCATTGTAGGCACCCCGGAACACTGGTGGAACGCGGCGGGACTTGTGGGACTCGAACCTGGGTGTGATTTTGGACCAAATTCGGGACTTTTGCCCACTTTCCCAACTTTTCTTCCCAATCACAGTGCGCCTTTGCTGGGTGCGTCGTGGACATTGTAGGCACCCCGGAACCCTGGTGGAACGCGGCGGGACTTGTGGGACTCGAACCTGGGTGTGATTTTGGACCAAATTCGGGACTTTTGCCCACTTTCCCAACTTTTCTTCCCAATCACAGTGCGCCTTTGCTGGGTGCGTCTTAGGCATTGTAGGCACCCCGAGACACTGGTGGAACGCGGCGGGACTTGTGGGACTCGAACCTGGGTGTGATTTTGGACCAAATGCGGGACTTTTGCCCACTTTCCCAACTTTTCTTCCCAATCACAGTGCGCCTTTGCTGGGTGCGTTGTGGACATTGTAGGCACCCCGAGACACTGGTGGAACGCGGCGGGACTTGTGGGACTCGAACCTGGGTGTGATTTTGGACCAAATTCGGGACTTTTGCCCACTTTCCCAACTTTTCTTGCCCACTCACAGTGCACCTTTGCTGGGTAAGTTGTGGACATTGTAGGCACCCCGAGACACTGGTGGAACGCGGCGGGACTTGTGGGACTCGAACCTGGGTGTGATTTTTGATCATTTCGTGGCCTTTTGCTATGCATGCCTTCTCCCCGCTAGTTTGATGTGTGCTGCTGCAAAAGTTCCAAGAGGGCGTTTTTGCCCCCCTCCAAACTCCCTCTCTTTGTTTATAGTGCATATTTTCTGCTGGATCTACTCTCTATTTACTCCAAGGAAAAAAACTAGCCGGTCGCGGCAAATTTTTACAATCGGTCGCCAAACTACGGCACGAGGGCCGAACGCGGTACGCCGGCGTCCAAGATACGGCCCGGGGATTTTTTTGATTTTTTGGGCTTTTTTTGATTTTTTTTGGACATGTTGGGCATCCCAGGACTCGGGTGCGACTGCAGGACGTGTGGGGCTCTAACCTGGGTGTGGTTTTTGGTCATTTTTCCAGACTTTTGCCCACTTTTCCAACTTTTCTTCCCCACTCACAGTGCGCCTTTGCTGGGTGCGTCGTGGACATGTCAGGCACCCCGGAACCCTGGTGGAACGCGGCGGGACTTGTGGGACTCGAACCTGGGTGTGATTTTGGCTCAAATTCGGGACTTTTGCCCACTTTCCCAACTTTTCTTCCCAATCACAGTGCACCTTTGCTGGGTAAGTTGTGGACATTGTAGGCACCCCGGAACACTGGTGGAACGCGGCGGGACTTGTGGGACTCGAACCTGGGTATAATGTTGGATCAAATTCGGGACTTTTGCCCACTTTTCCAACTTTTCTTCCCCACTCACAGTGCACCTTTGCTGGGTGCGTTTTGGGCATGTGGGGGGCACCTCGGACTCGGGTGGGACGCGGCGGGACTTGTGGCACTCGTACCTGGGTGTGATTTTTGATCATTTTGTGGACTTTTCCCCAGACACTCTCCACTTGTCTACCCCACTTCCCCTGTGACTTTGCTGGGGGGGCGTTTCCCCGCTGTCCTTTGTAGTGTAAGGGTTACTTTTCTTTTTTTTCTGTCTGAAAATAGGGCCCCAAAAGGCCTCACACTCCCCGGGAAGACCTGATGGACGCCTCGGCGTCACTGAAACAGGCCAATCTGTCTGAAAATATGGCCCACGAAAGGCCTCACATTCCCCGGGAAGACCTGATGGACGCCCCGGCGTCACCGAAATACGGCAAACTGTCTGAAAATAGGGGCTCCAAGGGTTCCCCACTCTTTCTGGCCCACAAAAGGCCTCTCATTCCCCGGGAACACCTGTAGGACTCCCCGGCGTCAAGGAAATACGCCAAACCGTCTGAAAATAGAGGCCCAAAAGAACTGGAAATAATGTGTTTAATTTGGGGGGTGATGTCTATAATTATGGGGGTGCATTGGAGGCGGGAGTCCACTGGAGGGCTCCACACCGTCTGAATATAGGGCCCCAAAAGGCCTGGAATTAATGTATTTAATTTGGGGGGTGCATTTGCAGCGGGAGTCCACCGGAGGGCTCCATTTCCCCACTCTTTTGTTGACATATGGCCACAAAAGGCCTCTCATTCCCCGGGAAGACCTGATGGACGCCCCGGCGTCACCGAAATAAGCCAAACTGTCTGAAAATAGGGGCTCCAAGGGTTCCCCACTCTTTCTGGCCCACAAAAGGCCTCTCATTCCCCGGGAACACCTGTAGGACTCCCCGGCGTCAAGGAAATACGCCAAACCGTCTGAAAATAGAGGCCCAAAAGAACTGGAAATAATGTGTTTAATTTGGGGGGTGATGTCTATAATTATGGGGGTGCATTGGAGGCGGGAGTCCACTGGAGGGCTCCACACCGTCTGAATATAGGGCCCCAAAAGGCCTGGAATTAATGTATTTAATTTGGGGGGTGCATTTGCAGCGGGAGTCCACCGGAGGGCTCCATTTCCCCACTCTTTTGTTGACATATGGCCACAAAAGGCCTCTCATTCCCCGGGAAGACCTGATGGACGCCCCGGCGTCACCGAAATAAGCCAAACTGTCTGAAAATAGGGGCTCCAAGGGTTCCCCACTCTTTCTGGCCCACAAAAGGCCTCTCATTCCCCCGGAACACCTGTAGGACTCCCCGGCGTCAAGGAAATACGCCAAACCGGCTGAAAACAGGCCCCCAAAAGAACTGGAAATAATGTCTTTAGTTTGGGGGGTGATGTCTTTAATTTGGGGGGTGCATTGGAGGCGGGAGTCCACTGGAGGGCTCCACAACGTCTGAAAATAGGGCCCCAAAAGAACTGGAAATAATGTGTTTAATTCAGGGTGCATTTGCAGCGAGTGTCCACCAGAGGGCTCCAATTCCCCAGCTATAGTCCTGGTACTCTAAAATGATGGCACTTAGTCAAATTTCCGCCTTTTTTTGATGACTTCCAACTAGGAGAGGGACTAATTTTGAGTTCCGGACCCGGGTGGAGAACCATAGCAGGTCGGCCTTCTTAAAGGGAAATGCTCCTAGACACTTAGTCAAATTTACACCTTTTTTTTTGGACTTCCAGCGAGGAGAGGGACAATTTTGCTTTCCTGACCCAGGTGGAGAACCATAGCACGTCGGCCTTCTTAAAGGGACATCCTCCTAGGCACTTAGTCAAATTCACGCCTTTTTTTTGGACTTCCAGCGAGGAGAGGGACAATTTTGCTTTCCTGACCCAGGTGGAGAACCATAGCACGTCGGCCTTCTTAAAGGGAAATGCTCCTAGGCACTTAGTCAAATTCACGCCTTTTTTTTGGACTTCCAGCGAGGAGAGGGACAATTTTGCTTTCCTGACCCAGGTGGAGAACCATAGCACGTCGGCCTTCTTAAAGGGAAATGCTCCTAGGCACTTAGTCAAATTCACGCCTTTTTTTTGGACTTCCAGCGAGGAGAGGGACAATTTTGCTTTCCTGACCCAGGTGGAGAACCATAGCACGTCGGCCTTCTTAAAGGGAAATGCTCCTAGGCACTTAGTCAAATTCACGCCTTTTTTTTGGACTTCCAGCGAGGAGAGGGACTAATTTGGCGTTCCAGACCCAGGTGGAGAACCATAGCAGGTCGGCCTTCTTAAAGGGACATGCCCCTAGACACTTAGTCAAATTTACGCCTGAAAATAGGGCCCCAAAAGAACTGGAAATAATGTCTTTAATTCAGGGTGCATTTGCAGCGAGTGTCCACCAGAGGGCTCCAATTCCCCCTATATAGTCCTGGTACTCTAAAATGATGGCACTTAGTCAAATTTCCGCCTTTTTTTTGGACTTCCAGCGAGGAGAGGGACTAGTTTTGCTTTCCGTACCCGGGTGGAGAACCATAGCAGGTCAGCCTTCTTAAAGGGACATCCTCCTAGGCACTTAGTCAAATTTCCGCCTTTTTTTTGGACTTCCAGCGAGGAGAGGGACTAATTTGGCGTTCCAGACCCAGGTGGAGAACCATAGCACGTCGGCCTTCTTTAAGGGACATCCTCCTAGGCACTTAGTCAAATTTACGCCTTTTTTTTGGACTTCCAGCGAGGAGAGGGACAATTTTGCTTTCCTGACCCAGGTGGAGAACCATAGCACGTCGGCCTTCTTAAAGGGACATCCTCCTAGGCACTTAGTCAAATTCACGCCTTTTTTTTGGACTTCCAGCGAGGAGAGGGACAATTTTGCTTTCCTGACCCAGGTGGAGAACCATAGCACGTCGGCCTTCTTAAAGGGAAATGCTCCTAGGCACTTAGTCAAATTCACGCCTTTTTTTTGGACTTCCAGCGAGGAGAGGGACAATTTTGCTTTCCTGACCCAGGTGGAGAACCATAGCACGTCGGCCTTCTTAAAGGGAAATGCTCCTAGGCACTTAGTCAAATTCACGCCTTTTTTTTGGACTTCCAGCGAGGAGAGGGACTAATTTGGCGTTCCAGACCCAGGTGGAGAACCATAGCAGGTCGGCCTTCTTAAAGGGACATGCCCCTAGACACTTAGTCAAATTTACGCCTGAAAATAGGGCCCCAAAAGAACTGGAAATAATGTCTTTAATTCAGGGTGCATTTGCAGCGAGTGTCCACCAGAGGGCTCCAATTCCCCCTATATAGTCCTGGTACTCTAAAATGATGGCACTTAGTCAAATTTCCGCCTTTTTTTTGGACTTCCAGCGAGGAGAGGGACTAGTTTTGCTTTCCGTACCCGGGTGGAGAACCATAGCAGGTCAGCCTTCTTAAAGGGACATCCTCCTAGGCACTTAGTCAAATTTCCGCCTTTTTTTTGGACTTCCAGCGAGGAGAGGGACTAATTTGGCGTTCCAGACCCAGGTGGAGAACCATAGCACGTCGGCCTTCTTTAAGGGACATCCTCCTAGGCACTTAGTCAAATTTACGCCTTTTTTTTGGACTTCCAGCGAGGAGAGGGACAATTTTGCTTTCCTGACCCAGGTGGAGAACCATAGCACGTCGGCCTTCTTAAAGGGACATCCTCCTAGGCACTTAGTCAAATTCACGCCTTTTTTTTGGACTTCCAGCGAGGAGAGGGACAATTTTGCTTTCCTGACCCAGGTGGAGAACCATAGCACGTCGGCCTTCTTAAAGGGAAATGCTCCTAGGCACTTAGTCAAATTCACGCCTTTTTTTTGGACTTCCAGCGAGGAGAGGGACAATTTTGCTTTCCTGACCCAGGTGGAGAACCATAGCACGTCGGCCTTCTTAAAGGGAAATGCTCCTAGGCACTTAGTCAAATTCACGCCTTTTTTTTGGACTTCCAGCGAGGAGAGGGACTAATTTGGCGTTCCAGACCCAGGTGGAGAACCATAGCAGGTCGGCCTTCTTAAAGGGACATGCCCCTAGACACTTAGTCAAATTTACGCCTGAAAATAGGGCCCCAAAAGAACTGGAAATAATGTCTTTAATTCAGGGTGCATTTGCAGCGAGTGTCCACCAGAGGGCTCCAATTCCCCCTATATAGTCCTGGTACTCTAAAATGATGGCACTTAGTCAAATTTCCGCCTTTTTTTTGGACTTCCAGCGAGGAGAGGGACTAGTTTTGCTTTCCGTACCCGGGTGGAGAACCATAGCAGGTCAGCCTTCTTAAAGGGACATCCTCCTAGGCACTTAGTCAAATTTCCGCCTTTTTTTTGGACTTCCAGCGAGGAGAGGGACTAATTTGGCGTTCCAGACCCAGGTGGAGAACCATAGCACGTCGGCCTTCTTTAAGGGACATCCTCCTAGGCACTTAGTCAAATTTACGCCTTTTTTTTGGACTTCCAGCGAGGAGAGGGACAATTTTGCTTTCCTGACCCAGGTGGAGAACCATAGCACGTCGGCCTTCTTAAAGGGACATCCTCCTAGGCACTTAGTCAAATTCACGCCTTTTTTTTGGACTTCCAGCGAGGAGAGGGACAATTTTGCTTTCCTGACCCAGGTGGAGAACCATAGCACGTCGGCCTTCTTAAAGGGAAATGCTCCTAGGCACTTAGTCAAATTCACGCCTTTTTTTTGGACTTCCAGCGAGGAGAGGGACAATTTTGCTTTCCTGACCCAGGTGGAGAACCATAGCACGTCGGCCTTCTTAAAGGGAAATGCTCCTAGGCACTTAGTCAAATTCACGCCTTTTTTTTGGACTTCCAGCGAGGAGAGGGACTAATTTGGCGTTCCAGACCCAGGTGGAGAACCATAGCAGGTCGGCCTTCTTAAAGGGACATGCCCCTAGACACTTAGTCAAATTTACGCCTGAAAATAGGGCCCCAAAAGAACTGGAAATAATGTCTTTAATTCAGGGTGCATTTGCAGCGAGTGTCCACCAGAGGGCTCCAATTCCCCCTATATAGTCCTGGTACTCTAAAATGATGGCACTTAGTCAAATTTCCGCCTTTTTTTTGGACTTCCAGCGAGGAGAGGGACTAGTTTTGCTTTCCGTACCCGGGTGGAGAACCATAGCAGGTCAGCCTTCTTAAAGGGACATCCTCCTAGGCACTTTGTCAAATTTCCGCCTTTTTTTTGGACTTCCAGCGAGGAGAGGGACTAATTTGGCGTTCCAGACCCAGGTGGAGAACCATAGCACGTCGGCCTTCTTTAAGGGACATCCTCCTAGGCACTTAGTCAAATTTACGCCTTTTTTTTGGACTTCCAGCGAGGAGAGGGACAATTTTGCTTTCCTGACCCAGGTGGAGAACCATAGCACGTCGGCCTTCTTAAAGGGACATCCTCCTAGGCACTTAGTCAAATTTACGCCTTTTTTTTGGACTTCCAGCGAGGAGAGGGACAATTTTGCTTTCCTGACCCAGGTGGAGAACCATAGCACGTCGGCCTTCTTAAAGGGAAATGCTCCTAGGCACTTAGTCAAATTCACGCCTTTTTTTTGGACTTCCAGCGAGGAGAGGGACAATTTTGCTTTCCTGACCCAGGTGGAGAACCATAGCACGTCGGCCTTCTTAAAGGGAAGGGTTAGGGTTAGGGTTAGGGTTAGGGTTAGGGTTAGGGTTAGGGTTAGGGTTAGGGTTAGGGTTAGGGTTAGGGTTAGGGTTAGGGTTAGGGTTAGGGTTAGGGTTAGGGTTAGGGTTAGGGTTAGGGTTAGGGTTAGGGTTAGGGTTAGGGTTAGGGTTAGGGTTAGGGTTAGGGTTAGGGTTAGGGTTAGGGTTAGGGTTAGGGTTAGGGTTAGGGTTAGGGTTAGGGTTAGGGTTAGGGTTAGGGTTAGGGTTAGGGTTAGGGTTAGGGTTAGGGTTAGGGTTAGGGGTTAGGGTTAGGGTTAGGGTTAGGGTTAGGGTTAGGGGTTAGGGTTAGGGTTAGGGTTAGGGTTAGGGTTAGGGGTTAGGGTTAGGGTTAGGGTTAGGGTTAGGGTTAGGGTTAGGGTTAGGGTTAGGGTTAGGGTTAGGGTTAGGGTTAGGGTTAGGGTTAGGGTTAGGGTTAGGGTTAGGGTTAGGGTTAGGGTTAGGGTTAGGGTTAGGGTTAGGGTTAGGGTTAGGGTTAGGGTTAGGGTTAGGGTTAGGGTTAGGGTTAGGGTTAGGGTTAGGGTTAGGGTTAGGGTTAGGGTTAGGGTTAGGGTTAGGGTTAGGGTTAGGGTTAGGGTTAGGGTTAGGGTTAGGGTTAGGGTTAGGGTTAGGGTTAGGGTTAGGGTTAGGGTTAGGGTTAGGGTTAGGGTTAGGGTTAGGGTTAGGGTTAGGGTTAGGGTTAGGGTTAGGGTTAGGGTTAGGGTTAGGGTTAGGGTTAGGGTTAGGGTTAGGGTTAGGGTTAGGGTTAGGGTTAGGGTTAGGGTTAGGGTTAGGGTTAGGGTTAGGGTTAGGGTTAGGGTTAGGGTTAGGGTTAGGGTTAGGGTTAGGGTTAGGGTTAGGGTTAGGGTTAGGGTTAGGGTTAGGGTTAGGGTTAGGGTTAGGGTTAGGGTTAGGGTTAGGGTTAGGGTTAGGGTTAGGGTTAGGGTTAGGGTTAGGGTTAGGGTTAGGGTTAGGGTTAGGGTTAGGGTTAGGGTTAGGGTTAGGGTTAGGGTTAGGGTTAGGGTTAGGGTTAGGGTTAGGGTTAGGGTTAGGGTTAGGGTTAGGGTTAGGGTTAGGGTTAGGGTTAGGGTTAGGGTTAGGGTTAGGGTTAGGGTTAGGGTTAGGGTTAGGGTTAGGGTTAGGGTTAGGGTTAGGGTTAGGGTTAGGTTTAGGAGTAGGGGGTGGGGGAAGGGGATAAAGGCACTGTCCGTGGACAACCTGTCCAGGCAACGTCCAAACCAACCGCAAGACCCCCCAAGGACCCTGAAAGAAAGCAATCCGAGTCTGCGTCAAATGCGGTGTCAAACACATGTTGGATTGGTATCCAGCGACGCGCGTTTCGGTCTTTCAGACCTCGTCAGGCTGGCTGAGCCATGCCTACTGGGACTCTTCTAGTTCCCTAGTAGGTGGGGCGCTTCTAATCCCCTGGCTGTCGGCTTCCCTGTTTCTCCACAGCAGGATGCTTGCTCATCGACTGCTGGAGAGGGAATGAGCCGTTCTGGCAGGAGGAGGCTTTATATGAGTGCTGCAGGGGGCGGGGCTTATATGCTCTCCACTGCAGTGGAGTCTATAGACCCTCAAAATCCACTCCTTCCTATGTGATGCATCAAATTGCCATATTATGTGCATCACATAGGGGACAAACACCCCCTTGAATATCGGGGTGTTTGATCAAAGCACAAAAATGTTTTCTTTGATGTACCTCAACTCCTGATATAATGTGTCTGAATCAAGTCTTTTTTAAGCAATTTGCTGACTTGTAGCCCCTCACCACACTCAACAAAGTGAAACGAACTACTCACCGACAAGGTCCCCAGTGGGCTCACGAAGGCAGGACGTCGCCCGACAGCAGATTGCAGGCTCTGGCAGGTTAGGTTTAGGAGTAGGGGGTGGGGGAAGGGGATAAAGGCACTGTCCGTGGACAACCTGTCCAGGCAACGTCCAAACCAACCGCAAGACCCCCCAAGGACCCTGAAAGAAAGCAATCCGAGTCTGCGTCAAATGCGGTGTCAAACACATGTTGGGTTAGGGTTAGGGTTAGGGTTAGGGTTAGGGTTAGGGTTAGGGTTAGGGTTAGGGTTAGGGTTAGGGTTAGGGTTAGGGTTAGGGTTAGGGTTAGGGTTAGGGTTAGGGTTAGGGTTAGGGTTAGGGTTAGGGTTAGGGTTAGGGTTAGGGTTAGGGTTAGGGTTAGGGTTAGGGTTAGGGTTAGGGTTAGGGTTAGGGTTAGGGTTAGGGTTAGGGTTAGGGTTAGGGTTAGGGTTAGGGTTAGGGTTAGGGTTAGGGTTAGGGTTAGGGTTAGGGTTAGGGTTAGGGTTAGGGTTAGGGTTAGGGTTAGGGTTAGGGTTAGGGTTAGGGTTAGGGTTAGGGTTAGGGTTAGGGTTAGGGTTAGGGT
>NW_027316630.1:0-108610 GCF_033978685.3 Nerophis lumbriciformis | reverse complement strand
ATGTCTCTTTGTGAGTTTTACAGGGAAAAAAATATTTTTTAAGGTTTGTACAGATACAAGTTAGTTTTTTTTATTCAATATGACAGTATTACTGTCATACAAAATATGAAAAATATATAAACATTACTCCAAAACCAAACATGCATTATGTCTAAAAATGCCCGTAATCAGGGCCGGCCCGTGGCATAGGCCGCATAGGCAAATGCTAAGGACGCCGTCCATCAGGGGGCGCCACGCCAGTGCCACAAATGTTGGAGAAAAAAAAAAAAGAAAAAAGTTGGTACTATTATTTCTAAATACAAAAAATAATCCCACGTTAATTAAAATGCAAATTAAAGCCTATTTAATAGAAATATTATTTGTTACAACATTACGCCCCCCACCCTTCCCCCCGCACGGTGCCCCCCCCCCCTTTCCCGTATCATGACTCTTTTTGGACGTCACCACATCAAAAAATCAACACAAGATGTCAAAACGGCCAAAACTGTCAGGTGCCCAGGGAAGAAAAAAGAGAAAAGAAGAGGAGGAGAAACGAGAAAAGACAGAGGTAGCAGGTAGGTAACGTTAGCCTACATGAAATTATTTGTCTGTTACAGAATGTGATAGTAACCTGGCTTTTTAGCATTAAGCTAATGTTACATGATTCGGCAATTGCTAATCAATAAATAGCTAGTTCTGTTTTAACGTCGGGTTAATATTGTGGAGGGGGCTAAATTGTTATGGAAAATAATAATGTAACGGTAGGTAATTACAGTACTCCCACCTTACATTCCTCAGGGACATTTGTATTAGATCTTTTAAGCAGGTGTTTTTGTTTACATTGTTATTGCCTTCTGGTTAGCTAATGTTTGCCGTGCAGGTAATAGTCACTTTTCCACCCCTTTATATATTAGGTATAGTTGTAAGCAGAGGTGGCTAGAGTAGCCAGAAATTGTACTCAAGTAAGAGTACTGTTACTTTAGAGATTTATTACTCAAGTAAAAGTAAGGAGTAGTCACCCAAATATTTACTTGAGTAAAAGTAAAAAGTATGTTGTGAAAAAACTACTCAAGTACTGAGTAACTGATGAGTAACATACACACACACACACATATATATATATATATATATATATATATATATATATATATATATATATATATATATATATATATATATATATATATACATACATATACATTGATATATACAGTATATAATTTATATGTATTTATTTTGCTGTTTTTGTTTACATGTTAAAGATGTTTTAATGAATATACATGCATGTTTAACATATAGATTATTTTCTTTCATGCAGACTAGAATATAAGTTGGTGTATTACCTGATTCTGATGACTTGCGTTGACTGTAATCAGACAGTAGTGATGATAACGTCCACGTTTTCAAATGGAGGAGAAGAAAAGTTCCTCCTTTCTGTCTAATACCACATGAAAGTGGTTGGTTTTTGGCACCTTGTTTGTCCAGCTTCCATATTCGTTTTTATACACTTTACAAGAAATATATTGGCGTCAAACTCCGTAGCTTGCTAGCTTGTTCGCGCTGGCTTTCGGAGACTCTTGTTTTGAAAGCGCAGGCGCGATGGAGCGGCACTTTTATTGTGAAGACAGGAACATCCTCATGTGCGGTCAGTCTTGAGGCTTTTGACGGGATGTACGGTTGAAATAAAAAAAGTATATTTTTTCCTTCACACTTTTGATTGATTGATTGGAACTTTTATGATTAGATTGCACAGTACAGTAAATATTCCGTACAATTGACCACTAAATGGTAACACCCCAATAACTTTTTCAACTTGTTTAAGTCAGGTCATGTGACCACCTGGCTCTGTTTGATTGGTCCAACGTCACCAGTGACTGCATCTGATTGGTGGAACGAAGTGAAACGTCACCAGTAAGGCAGGCACTTTGAAGGTCTGTCTGACAGACCAAAACAAACAAAGCGTGCATTAACAGATCGATAAAAATTAGTAGCGAGTAGCGAGCTGAATGTAGATAAAAGTAGCGGAGTAAAAGTAGCGTTCCTTCTCTATAAATATACTTAAGTAAAAGTAAAAGTATGTTGCATTAAAACTACTCTTAGAAGTACAATTTATCCCAAAATTTACTCAAGTAGATGTAACGGAGTAAATGTAGCGCGTTACTACCCACCTCTGGTTGTAAGTAAAAAAAAAGGTCAAAGACAAAGCTATTCGGTTTCTTGTGAGTATATACACTTCACTGCCGATGTGGGGGGGCGCCACCTAAAATCTTGCCTAGGGCGCCAGATTGGTTAGGCCGTATTGCCCGTAATATTGTATCCATGTGAGTTTTAGTAGAATCATTTGTTTTCATAAGGTTTGCAATTACAAAATATGGGTTTTACTCACTATGACAGTATACTGTCACACTCAATCTGACGATTATTTAAACATAAGTCCTAAACCACACATGCAAAATGGCTAATAATGCCTTGAGTTATGTATCTTAGTGAGTTTTACTAGAAAAAATATATTTTGTAATGTTTGCAAAGACCCAAGTTATTTTTTTACTTAATATGACAGTATAACTGTCATACTAAATCCATCCATTTTCTTCCTGCTTATCCGAGGTCAGGTTGCGGGGGCAGCAGCCTAAGCAGAGAAGCCCAGACTTTCCTCTCCCCAGCCACTTTGTCCAGCTCTTCTCGGGGGATCCCGAGGCATTTACAGGCCAGCCAGGAGACATAAATAGATAGATACATAGATAGTACTTGATTGATTCCTTCAGGAGAGTTCCCTCAGGAAAATTTAAATTCCAGCAGTAGTGTACAAAATTGTAAAAAGTGAAAAGTAAATAATGGGGGTATAAATTGAAACAAAATAGAAACATATTACAATAGAATAAAAATAAAAAGCAACAATAAGAATAAAAAATAAAAAATGTATTCAAACACAACTCCTAAACCAAACATGTAAAATGTCTAAAAATGCCTGTAAAATTGAATCTATGTTTTACTAGAATCAGTTGTTTTTATAAGGTTTGGAAATACAAAATTAGGTTTTACACATAATGACAGTATAACTGCCACACTCAATATGACAGTTATTTAAACATAATTCTTAAACCACACATGAAAAATGTCTAATAATGCGTGAAGAAATGTATCTTTGTGATTTTTATTAGAAACGTTTTCTTTTGTGAGGTTTGCAAAGACACAAGTTAGTTTTTTTTACTCAATATGACAGTGTAACTGCCACACTCACTATGACAGTTATTTAAACATAACTCCTAAACTCATACTTGCCAACATTGAGACCTCCGATTTCAGGAGGTGGGGGTGGGGAAGGCATGGTCAGGGGTGGGGTGGGGGCGTGGTTGGGGGTGTGGTTAAGAGGGGAGGAGTATATTTAGAGCTAGAATTCACCAAGTCAAGTATTTCATATATATATATATATATATATATATATATATATATATTTATATATATATATATATATATATATATATGTATGTATAGCTATATATATATATATATATGTATGTATAGCTATATATATATATATGTATGTGTGGGGAAAAAAATCACAAGACTACTTCATCTTTACAAGCCTGTTTCATGAGGGGTTCCCTCAATCATCAGGAGATATAAGACATATATATATATATATATATATATATATATATATATATATATATATATATATATATATATATATATATATATATATATATATAAAATAAATACTTGAATTTCAGTTTTCATTTATTTACACATATACACACACATAACACTCATCTACTCATTGTTGAGTTAAGGGTTGAATTGTCCATCCTTGTTCTATTCTCTGTCACTATTTTTATAACCATGCTGAACAACCTCTCTGATGATGCATTGCTGTGTGGCACGCACAAAAGTGCTTTCATCAAATGCACGAGAGTCTGGAATTTTCCATCCCTCCCGAGCATGGCCAAAAACCGGTCAATCTTTGCTTCCTGAGGAAGATCTTCACTGCCAAGCACTTGGTCTTCCACTACTTCTTCCCGGAGGCTATCCAGGTCCAATCGCAGCTGCGGCTTGGAACTTATAAGCATGTTTCTTCATCTTACTTGTCGTCGGCGTCGCCATGGCTGTATCTTCCGCGTTCTTCTGCTTTGTCTCCTTGTTGTGTGCGCAGTTGTGCACTGCACTCTCTAAAAGCCCTGGATGTTATTGTCACATATGCATGTACAGTAGATGGCAGTATTGCCCTGTTTAAAGAGTGTCACAACATTGCTGTTTACGGCAGACAAACTGCTTTACGGTAGACGAAAACGTGACTGCTGTTGTTTTGTGTTGTTACCGCGCTGGGAGGACGTTAATGAAACTACCTAACAATAAACCCACATAAGAAACCAAGAACTCGCCCTCGATCATTCTACAGTTATAACGTGATTGGGCAGGCATGCTGTTTATATCGTGGGACAGCAGACATGAATACAGGCTGTCCTCACTCAGATCAGCCTGAATTTCGGGAGATTTTCGGGAGAAAATTTGTCCCGGGAGGTTTTCGTGAGAGGCGCTGAATTTCGGGAGTCTCCTGGAAAATCCAGGAGTATTGGCAAGTATGCCTAAACTACACATAAAAAATGGCTAATAATGCCTGAAATAAGGCATTCTTGTGAGTTTTACTCGAAACATATGCTTTTTTAAGGCTTGCAAACACAAAAAGTATTTGGTTTCCTCTATATGACAGTAAAGTTCTTAAAATCCTGAGATAATGCGAAATAAGCAAAAACAATGTATTCCATCATAATTCCTACACCAAATAAGCAAAATGTCTAAAAATGCCTGTAATATTGAATCTGTGTGAGTTTTGCTAAAATCAGTTGTTTTGGTAAGGTTTACAAATACAAAAATGAGGTTTTACTCTTTATGACAGTTATTTAAACATAACTCCATCCATCCAGCCATCCATTTTCTTCCGTTTATCCGAGGTCGGGTTGCGGGGGCTGCAGCCTAAGCAGGGAAGCCCAGACTTTCCTCTCCCCAGCCACTTCGTCCAGCTCCTCCCGGGGGATCCTGGGGTGTTCTCAGGCCAGCCGGGAGAGATAAGCTTCCCGTTTCCTGGGTCTTCCTGGGCCTCCTACCGGTCAGACGTGACCGAAACACCTCCCTAGGGAGGCGTTCGGGTGGCATCCTGACCAGATGCCCGAACCACCTCATCTGGCTCCTCTCGAAATGGAGGAGCAATGGCTTTACTTTGAGCTCCTCCCGGATGACAGAGCTTCTCACCCTATCTCTAAGGGAGAGCCCCGCCACCCGGCGGAGGAAACTCATTTCGGCCGCTTGTACCCGTGATTTTGTCCTTTCGGCCATGACACAAAGCTCATGACCATAGGTGAGGATGGGAACGTAGATCGACCGGTAAATCGAGAGCTTTGCCTTCCGGCTCAGCTCCTTCTTCACCACAACGGATCAATACAGCGTCCGCATTACTGAAGACGCCGCACCGTTCCGCCTGTCGATCTCACGATCCACTCTTCCCTCACTCGTGAACAAGACTCTGAGGTCCTTGAACTCCTCAACTTGGGGCAAGATCTCCTCCCCAACCCGGAGATGGCACTCCACCCTTTTCCGGGCGAGAACCATGGACTCGGACTTGGAGGTGCTGATTCACATCCCAGTCACTTCACACTCGTCTGCGAACCGATCCAGTGAGGGCTGAAGATCTTGGCCAGATGAACCCATCAGGACCACATCATCTGCAAATAGCAGAGACCTAATCCTGCAGACACCAAACCGGATCCCCTCAACGCCCTGACTGCGCCTAGAAATTCTGTCCATAAAGGTTATGAACAGAATCGGTGACTAAGGGCAGCCTTGGCGGAGTCCAACCCTCACTGGAAACGGGTCCGACATACTGCCGGCAATGCGGACCAAGCTCTGACTCTTGCAAAGGGAGCGAACCGCCACAATAAGACAGTCCGTTACCCCATACTCTCTAAGCACTCCCCACAGGACTTCCAGGGGTAAATGGTCGAATGCCTTCTCCAAGTCCATAAAGCACATGTAGACTGGTTGGGCAAACTCCCATGCACCCTCAAGGACCCTGCCGAGAGTATAAAGCTGGTCCGCAGTTCCACGACCAGGACGTAAACCACACTGTTCCTCCTGAATCCGAGGTTCGACTATCCGGCGTAGCCTCTTCTCCAGTACACATGAATAGACCTTACCGGGAAGACTGAGGAGTGTGATCTCACGATAGTTGAAACACACCCTCTGGTTCCCCTTTTAAAGAGAGGAACCACCACCCCGGTCTCCCAATCCAGAAGTACCGCCCCCGATGTCCACGCGATGTTGCGGAGTCTTGTCAACCAAGACAGCCCCACAGCATCCAGAGCCTTAAGGAACTCCGGACGGATCTCATCCACCCCCAGGGCGTTGCCATTGAGGAGCTTTTTAACTACCTTGGCATCCTCAGCCCCAGAAATAGGAGAGCCCACCACAGATTCCCCAGGCACTGCTTCCTCATAGGAAGACATGTTAGTGGGATTAAGGAGGTCTTCGAAGTATTCCCTCCACCGATCAATAACAGCTGCAGTAGAGGTCAGCAGCGCACCATTCTCACCATACACGGTGTTACAGTGCACTGCTGCCCCCCCTTGAGCCGGCGGATGGTGGTCCAGAATCGCTTTGAAGCCGTCTGGAAGTCGTTTTCCATGGCTTCTCCAAACTCCTCCCATGTCCGAGTTTTTGCCTCTGCGACCGCTGAAGCCGCACTTCGCTTGGCCTGTCGGCTGCCTCTGGAGTCCCAGGAGCCAAAAGGACCCGATAGGCTCTTTCTTCAGCTTGACGGCATCCCTCACTGCTGGTGTCCACCAGCGGGTTCTAGGATTACCGCCACGACAGGCACCAAACTCCTTGCGGCCACAGCTCCAATCAGCCGGCTCGACAAGAGAGGCACGGAACATGGTCCACTCAGACTCAATGTCCAGCGCCTCCCTCGTGACATGTTCAAAGTTCTTCCGGAGGCGTTCCCAGCAAACCCTCACAATGCGTTTGGGCCTGCCAGGTCTGTCAGGCATCCTCCCCCACCATCGCAGCCAACTCACCACCAGGTGGTGATCGGTAGAAAGCTCCGCCCCTCTCTTCACCCGAGTGTCCAAAACATGAGACCGCAAATCCGATGACACAACTACAAAATCGATCATGGAACTGCGGCCTAGGGTGTCCTGGTGCCAAGTGCACATATGGACACCCTTATGTTTGAACTTGGTGTTTGTTATTGACAATCTGTGACGAGCACAAAAGTCCAATAACAAAACACCACTCGGGTTCAGATCCGGGCGGCCATTCTTCCCAATCACGCCTCTCCAGGTTTCACTGTTGTTGCCAAGATGAGCGTTGAAGGCCCCCAGTAGAACGAGGGAATCACCCGGTGGAGCACTTTCCAGTACTCCCTCGAGTGAATCCAAAAAGGGTGGGTACTCTGAGCTGCCGTTTGGCACGTAAGGCCAAACAACAGTCAGGACCCGTCCCCCCACCCGAAGGCGGAGGAAAGCTACCCACTGGTCCACTGGGTTGAACTCCAACGTGCAGGCTTTGAGCCGGGGGGCAACAAGAATTGCCACCCGAGCCCGTCACCTCTCAATGCAAGCATTATAACTCCGAAACAACAAATGCTAATAATGCTTGGAAAAATGTATCTTTGTTAGTTTTACTAGAATAATAATCTTTTGTAAGGTTTGCAGACACAAGTTGTTTTTTTTTACTCAATATGACAGTATAACTGACATACTAAATATGAAAGTTGTATAAACATATCTCCAAAACCAAACATGCAATCCATCTAAAGATGCCTGTAATATTGAATCTATGAAAAATAGTTTTTTTTACTCAATATGACAGTATAACTGTCATACTAAATCCATCCATTTTCTTCCGCTTATCCGAGGTCGGGTTGCGGGGGAAGCAGCCTAAGCAGGAAGCCCAGACTTCCCTCTCCCCAGCCACTTTGTCCAGCTCTTCTCGGGGGATCCCGAGGCGTTCCCAGGCCAGCCTGAGACATAGTCTTCCCAATGTGTCCTGGGTCTTCCCCGTGGCCTCCTGCCGATCGGACTTGCCCTAACGAAAAAAGCAATAAAACTGTATTCAAACGTGAAATGTCTAAAAATGCCTGTAATATTGAATCTATGTGAGTTTTACTAGAATCAGTTGTTTTTGTAAGGTTTGCAAATACAACAATTTGGTTTTACACATAATAACAGTATAACTGCCACAGTCAATATGAAAGTTATTTAAACATATTTCCTAAACCACACATGAAAAATGTCTAATAATGCCTGGAAAAAAATATTTTTGTGAGTTTTACTGGAAAAACATAGTTTGTAATGTTTGTAAAGACACAAGTTAGTTTTATTTAAGATGACAGTATAACTGTCATAATACATATGAAAGTTATATAAACATAATTCCAAAACCAAACATGCATTACCTGTAAAATTGTATCCATGTGAGTTTTACTAGAATCAGTTTTTGTTGTCGTTACTAAATCCATCCATTTTCTTCCGCTTAACCGAGGTCGGGTTGCGGGGGCAGCAGCCTAAACAGAGAAGCCCAGACTTCCCTCTCCCCAGCGACTTCTTCCAGCTTTTCTTGGGGGATCCTGAGGCGTTCCCAGGCCAGCCGGGAGACATAATCTTCCCAATGTGTCCTGGGTCTTCCCCGTGGCCTCCTGCCGGTCGGACTTGCCCTAAACACCTCCCTCGGGAGGCGTTCGGGTGGCATCCTGAGCAGATGCCCGAACCACCTCATCTGGCTCCTCTCAATGTGGAGGAGCAGCGCTTTACTCTGAGTTCCTCCCGGATGACAGAGCTTCTTATCCTATCTCTAAGGGAGAGACCCGCCACCCGGCGGAGGAAACTCAATTTGGCCGCTTGTACCCGGGATCTTGTCTTTTCGGTCATAACCATGACCATGGGTGCAGGATGGGAATGTAGATCGACCGGTAAATTTAGAGCTTTTAATTCTGGCTCAGCTCCTTCTTCACCACAATGGATCGATATAGCGTCCTCATTACTGAAGACGCCGCACCGATCCGCCTGTGGATCTCATGATCCACTCTTCCCTCACTCGTGAACAAGACTCCTAGGTACTTGAACTCCTCCACTTGGGGCCATCTAGTATGTGCCATCGCCTCCTCAACCTGGAAATGGCACCCCACCCTTTACCGGGCGAGAACCATGGACTCGGACTTGGAGGTGCTGATTCTCATCCCAGTCGCTTCATACTCGGCCATCCAATGAGAGCTGGAGATCCTGGCCAGTTGAAGCCATCAGAACCACATCAACTGCAAAAAGCAGAGACCTAATCCTGCAACCACCAAACCGGATCCCCTCAACGCCATGACTGCAATTCTGTCCATAAAAGTTAACAACAGAATCGGTGACAAAGGGCAGCCTAAGCGGACCAAGGCTGCCCTACACTGATCATACAGGGAGCGACCCGCCACAATCAGACAGTCTGATCCCCATACTCGTGTCTTTGAGCCGGGGGGACAACAAGAATTGCCACCCCAGCCTCTCATTGCTTGCAACGCCATAGTGGAAGAGAGTCCAGCCCCTCTCGAGAGAACAGGTTCCTGTGCGTCGAAGTGAGTCCAACTATATCTAGCCGGAACTTCTCCACCTCGCACACTGTCTCTGTCTCTGTCTCTGTATCTGACAGTTATTTAAACATAACTCCGAAACCACACATGCAAAATGGCTAATAAGAGAAATGTATCTTTGTGAGTTTTACTGGAAAAAAATATTTTGTAAGGTTTGCAAAGACACAAGTCTTTTTTTTTTTACTTAATATGACAGTATAACTGTCATACTAAATATGAAAAGTTATAAACCTAACTCCAAAACCAAACCTGCATTATGTCTAAAAATGCCTGTAATATTGTATCTTTGTGAATTTTACTAGAATCAGGTGGTTTATAATGTTTAAAAATACAAAAATTAGGTTTTACTCATAATAACAGTATAACTGCCACACGCAATATGACAGTTATTTAAAAACTCCTAATCCACACAAGCAAAATGGCCATTGATGCCTGAAATAATGCATCCTTGGGAGTTTTACTCAAAACATATGCTTTTTTAAATCTTGCAAACACAAAAAGTAGTTTTTTTACTCAATATGACAGTAATGTTCTTAAAATCCTGAGATAATACGAAAAAAGCAAAATAAAAATGTATTCCATTATAATTCCTAAACCAAACATGCAAAATGTGTAAAAATGCCTGTAATATTGAATCAATGTATGTTTTACTAGAATCAGTTCTGTTTAAAGGTTTGCAATTAGAAAAATTAGGTTTTTTTCACCATGACAATGTACACTCAATATGACAGTAAATTAAACGTAACTCCTAAACTGCACATAAAAATGAGCTAATATTGCCTGAAATAATGCATTCTTGGGAGTTTTACTCGAAACATATGCTTTTTTAAGGCTTGCAAACACAAAAAGTAGTTTTTACTCAATATGACAGTAATGTTCTTAAAATGCTGAGATAATGCGAAAAAAGCAATAAAAATGTATTCCAACATAATTCCTAAACCAACAATGCAAAATGTCTAAAAATGCCTGTAATAATAAATCCATGTGAGTTTAACTAGAATCAGTTGTTTTAGTAAGGTTTGCAAAAACAAAAAATAGGTTTTACTCTTTAAAAAAATAAACTGTCACACTCAATATGACAGTTTTTTAATCATAACTCCTAAACTACTCATGCAAAATGGCTAATAATGTTTGAAATAATGGATCCTGGGAGTTTTCCTCGAAACATTTGCTTTCTTAAGGCTTGCAAACACAAAAAGTATTTTTTTACTCAATATGACAGTAATGTTCTTAAATTCCTGAGATAATGCGAAAAAAGCAATAAAAATGTATTCCAACATAATTCCTAAACCAACAATGCAAAATGTGTAAAAATGCCTGTAATATTAAATCCATGTGAGTGTTACTAGAATCAGTTGTTTTAGTAAGGTTTGCAAAAACAAAAATTAGATTTTACTCTTTATGAAAGTAAACTGTCACACTCAATATGACAATTTTTTAATCATAACTCCTAAACTACTCATGCAAAATGGCTAATAATGTTTGAAATAATGGATCCTTGGGAGATTTCCTCGAAACATATGCTTTCTTAAGGCTTGCAAACACAAAAAGTATTTTTTTACTCAATATGACAGTAATGTTCTTAAAATCCTGAGATAATGCGAAAAAAGCAATAAAAATGTATTCAATCATAATTTCTAAACTAAACATGCAAAATGTGTAAAAATGTCTGTATTATTGAATCCATGTGAGTTTTACTAGAATCAGTTGTTTTAGTAAAGTTTGCAAAAACAGAAGTTAGGTTTTACTCTTTATGAAAGTAAACTGTCACACTCAATATGACAGTTTTTTAATCATAACTCCTAAACTACTCTTGCAAAATGGCTAATAATGTTTGAAATAATGGATCCTTGGGAGTTTTCCTCGAAACATTTGCTTTCTTAAGGCTTGCAATCACAAAAAGTATTTTTTACTCAATATGACAGTAATGTTCTTAAAATCCTGAGATAATGCGAAAAAAGCAATAAAAATGTATTCAATCATAATTTCTAAACTAAACATGCAAAATGTGTAAATATGCCTGTATTATTGAATCCATGTGAGTTTTACTAGAATCAGTTGTTTTAGTAAAGTTTGCAAAAACAAAAATTAGGTTTTACTCTTTATGAAAGTGTACTGTCACACTCAATATGACAGTTATTTAAAAATAACTCCTAACTACACATGCAAAATGGCTAATGATGCTTCAAATAATGCATTCTACGGAGTTGTACTCTAAACATATGCTTTTCTAAATCTTGCAAACACAAAAAGTAGTTTTTTACTCAATATGACAGTTATTTTCCTAAAATCCTGAGATAATGCGAAAAAAGCAATAACAATGTATTCAATCATATTTCCTAAGTCAAACATGCAATATGTGTAAAAATGCCTGTAATATTGAATCCATGTGAATTTTACTAGATTCAGTTGTTTTAGTAAGCTTTGCAAAAACAAAAATTAGATTTTACTCTTTATGAAAGTAAACTGTCACACTCATTATGACAATTTTTAATTATAACTCCTAAACTACTCATGCAAAATGGCTAATAATGTTTGAAATAATGGATCCTTGGGAGATTTCCTCGAAACATATGCTTTCTTAAGGCTTGCAAACACAAAAAGTATTTTTTTACTCAATATGACAGTAATGTTCTTAAATTCCTGAGATAATGCGAAAAAAGCAATAAAAATGTATTCCAACATAATTCCTAAACCAACAATGCAAAATGTCTAAAAATGCCTGTAATATTAAATCCATGTGAGTGTTACTAGAATCAGTTGTTTTAGTAAGGTTTGCAAAAACAAAAATTAGGTTTTACTCTTTATGAAAGTAAACTGTCACACTCAATATGACAGTTTTTTAATCATAACTCCTAAACTACTCATGCAAAATGGCTAATAATGTTTGAAATAATGGATCCTTGGGAGATTTCCTCGAAACATATGCTTTCTTAAGGCTTGCAAACACAAAATGTATTTTTTTACTCAATATGACAGTAATGTTCTTAAAATCCTGAGATAATGCGAAAAAAGCAATAAAAATGTATTCAATCATAATTTCTAAACTAAACATGCAAAATGTGTAAAAATGTCTGTATTATTGAATCCATGTGAGTTTTACTAGAATCAGTTGTTTTAGTAAAGTTTGCAAAAACAGAAGTTAGGTTTTACTCTTTATGAAAGTAAACTGTCACACTCAATATGACAGTTTTTTAATCATAACTCCTAAACTACTCATGCAAAATGGCTAATAATGTTTGAAATAATGGATCCTTGGGAGTTTTCCTCGAAACATTTGCTTTCTTAAGGCTTGCAATCACAAAAAGTATTTTTTTACTCAATATGACAGTACTGTTCTTAAAATCCTGAGATAATGCGAAAAAAGCAATAAAAATGTATTCAATCATAATTTCTAAACTAAACATGCAAAATGTGTAAATATGCCTGTATTATTGAATCCATGTGAGTTTTACTAGAATCAGTTGTTTTAGTAAAGTTTGCAAAAACAAAAATTAGGTTTTACTCTTTATGAAAGTGTACTGTCACACTCAATATGACAGTTATTTAAAAATAACTCCTAACTACACATGCAAAATGGCTAATGATGCTTCAAATAATGCATTCTACGGAGTTGTACTCTAAACATATGCTTTTTTAAATCTTGCAAACACAAAAAGTAGTTTTTTACTCAATATGACAGTTATTTTCCTAAAATCCTGAGATAATGCGAAAAAAGCAATAACAATGTATTCAATCATATTTCCTAAGTCAAACATGCAATATGTGTAAAAATGCCTGTAATATTGAATCCATGTGAATTTTACTAGATTCAGTTGTTTTGAAATAATGGATCCTTGGGAGATTTCCTCGAAACATATGCTTTCTTAAGGCTTGCAAACACAAAAAGTATTTTTTTACTCAATATGACAGTAATGTTCTTAAATTCCTGAGATAATGCGAAAAAAGCAATAAAAATGTATTCCAACATAATTCCTAAACCAACAATGCAAAATGTCTAAAAATGCCTGTAATATTAAATCCATGTGAGTGTTACTAGAATCAGTTGTTTTAGTAAGGTTTGCAAAAACAAAAATTAGATTTTACTCTTTATGAAAGTACACTGTCACACTCAATATGACAGTTTTTTAATCATAACTCCTAAACTACTCATGCAAAATGGCTAATAATGTTTGAAATAATGAATTATTGGGAGTTTTCCTGGAAACATATGCTTTCTTAAGGCTTGCAAACACAAAAAGTATTTTTTTACTCAATATGACAGTAATGTTCTTAAAATCCTGAGATAATGCGAAAAAAGCAATAAAAATTTATTAAATCATAATTTCTAAACTAAACATGCAAAATGTGTAAAAATGCCTGTATTATTGAATCCATGTGAGTTTTACTAGAATCAGTTGTTTTAGTAAAGTTTGCAAAAACAGAAGTTAGGTTTTACTCTTTAAGAAAGTAAACTGTCACACTCAATATGACAGTTTTTTAATCATAACTCCTAAACTACTCTTGCAAAATGGCTAATAATGTTTGAAATAATGGATCCTTGGGAGTTTTCCTCGAAACTTATGCTTTTAAGGCTTGCAAACACAAAAAGTTTTTTTTTTACCTAATATGACAGTAATGTTCTTTAAATCTTGAGATAATGCGAAAAAAGCAATAAAAATGTATTCAATCATAATTTCTAAAGTAAACATGCAAAATGTGTAAAAATGCCTGTATTATTGAATCCTTGTGAGTTTAACTAGAATCAGTTGTTTTAGTAAGGTTTGCAAAAACAAAAAATAGGTTTTACTCTTTATGAAAGTAAACTGTCACACTCAATATGACATTTATTATTATTATTTATTAGCATCATCACATTATCATAACTCCTAAACTACACTTAAAAATGAGCTTATATTGCCTGAAATAATGCATTCTTGTGAGTTTTACTCGAAACATATGCTTTTTTAAGGCTTGCAAACACAAAAAGTAGTTTTTTACTCAATATGACAGTAATGTTCTTAAAATCCTGAGATAATGCGAAAAAAGCAATAAAAATGTATTCAATCATAATTTCTAAACTAAACATGCAAAATGTGCAAAAATGCCTGTATTATTGAATCCATGTGAGTTTTACTAGAATCAGTTGTTTTAGTGAAGTTTGCAAAAAAAAAATTAGGTTTTACTCTTTATGAAAGTAAACTGTCACACTCAATATGACAGTTTTTTAATCATAACTCCTACACTACTCATGCAAAATGGCTAATAATGTTTGAAATAATGAATTATTGGGAGTTTTCCTGGAAACATATGCTTTCTTAAGGCTTGCAAACACAAAAAGTATTTTTTTACTCAATATGACAGTAATGTTCTTAAACTCCTGAGATAATGCGAAAAAAAACAATAAAAATGTATTCCAACATAATTCCTAAACCAGCAATGCAAAATGTCTAAAAATGCCTGTAATATCCATATGAGTTTTACTAGAATCAGTTGTTGGAGTAAGGTTTGCAAAAACAAAAATTAGGTTTTACTCTTTATGAAAGTAAACTGTCACACTCAATATGACAGTTTTTTAATCATAACTCCTAAACTACTCATGCAAAATGGCTAATAATGTTTGAAATAATGGATTCTTGGGAGTTTTCCTCGAAACATATGCTTTCTTAAGGCTTGCAAACACAAAAAGTATTTTTTTTACTCAATATGACAGTAATGTTCTTAAACTCCGAGATACTGCGAAAAAAGCAATAAAAATGTATTCAATCATAATTTCTAAACTAAACATGCAAAATGTGTAAAAATGCCTGTATTATTGAATCCATGTGAGTTTTACTAGAACCGGTTGTGTTTGAAATTTTTGCAAATAAAAAAAATTAGGTTTTTTTCACCATGACAAGTACACTCAATATAGCAGTAAATAAACATAACTCCTAAACTACACATAAAAATGAGCTATTATTGCCTGAAATAATGCATTATTGTGAGTTTTACTCGAAACATATGCTTTTTTAAGGCTTGCAAACACAAAAAGTAGTTTTTTACTCAATATGACAGTAATGTTCTTAAAATCCTGAGATAATGCGAAAAAAGCAATAAAAATGTATTCCAACATAATTCCTAAACCAACAATGTAAAATGTCTAAAAATGCCTGTAATATTAAATCCATGTGAGTTTTACTAGAATCAGATGTTTTTATAATGTTTGCAAATACAAAAATTAAGTTTTACTCACTATGACAGTATACTGTCAGACTCAATATGACAGTTATTTAAAAATAACTCCTAACTACACATGCAAAATGGCTAATGTTGCCTCAAATAATGCATTCTACGGAGTTTTACTCTAAACATATGCTTTTTTAAATCTTGCAAACACAAAAAGTAGTTTTTTACTCATTATGACAGTTATATCCCTAAAATCCTGAGATAATGCGAAAAAAGCATTAAAAATGTATTCAAACATATTTCCTAAGTCAAACATGCAATATGTGTAAAAATGCCTGTAATAATGAATCCTTGTGAATTTTACTAGAATCAGCTGTGTTTGATATTTTTGCAAATAAAAAATTGTGTTTTTTTTCACCATGACAATGTACACTCAATATGACCGTAAATTAAACATAACTCTTAAACTACACATAACAATGAGCTAATATTGCCTGAAATAATGCATTCTTGTGAGTTTAACTCGAAACATATGCTTTTTTAAGGCTTGCAAACACAAAAAGTAGTTTTTTTCTCAATATGACAGTAATATTCCTAAAATCCTGAGATAATGCGAAAAAAGCAATACAAATGTATTCCATCATAATTTCTAAACCAAACAGGCAAAATGTCTAAAAATAACTGTAATATTGAATGCATGTGAGTTTTACTAGAATCAGTTGTTTTTGTAAGGTTTGCAAATACAAAAATTAAGTTTTACTCACTATGCCAGTTATTTAAACATAACTCCTAAACAACAAATGCAAAATGGCTAATAATGCCTGGAGATGTATCTTTGAGTTTTACTAAAATGTTCTTTTGTAAGGTTTGCAAAGACACAAGTTAGTTTTTTTACTCAATATGATAGTATCACTGTCATACTAAATAAGAAAGTTGTATAAACATAATTTCAAAACTACACATGCAATCCGTCTAAAAATACCTGTAATATTGAATCTATGTGAGTTTTACCAGAATCAGGTATTTTGGTAAGGTTTACAATTACAAAAATTAGGTTTTACTCATGACAGTATAACTGCCACATTCAATATGGCAGTTATTTAAACATAACCCCTAAACCACATGCAAAAAGGCTTATATTGCCTGGAGATGTATCTTTGTGAGTTTTACTAGAAAACATATAATTTGTAAGGTTTTTTAAAGACACAAGTTAGTTTTTTTTACTCAATATAATAGTATAACTGTCATACTAAATGTATCCATTTTCTTCCGCTTATCCGAGGTCGGGTTGCGGGGGCAGCAGCCTAAGCAGAGAAGCCCAGACTTCCCTCTCCCCAGCCACTTCGTCCAGCTCTTCTCTGGGGATCCCGAAGCGTTCCCAGGCCAGCCGGCTGACATAGTCTTCCCAATGTGTCCTGGGGCTTCCCTGTGGCCTCCTGCCGGTCGGACTTGCCCTAACGAAAAAAAGCAATTAAAATGTATTCAAACACAACTCCTAAACCAAACATGTGAAATGTCTAAATGCCTGCAATATTGAATCTATAAGAGTTTTACTAGAATCAGTTGTTTTTGTAAGGTTTGCAAATACAAAAATTAGGTTTAACACTTAATGACAGTATAACTGCCACACTCAATTTGACAGTTATTAAAACATAACTCCTAAACTACACATGAACATTTTCTAATAATGCATGAAGAAATGTATCTTTTGTGAGTTTTACAAGTAACATTTTCTTTTGTAAGCATTGCAAAGACACAAGTTAGTTTGTTTTACTCACTATGACTTTCACACTCAATATGACACTTATTTAAACATAAATCCGAAACCGCACATGCAAAATGGCTAATAATGCCTGTAGAAATGTATCTTTGAGTTTTACTGGGAAAAATATTTTGTAAGGTTTGTAAAGACACAAGTTAGTTGTTTTTTCTTTACTCAATATGACAGTATTACTGTAATACTAAATATGAAAGTTATATAAACACAACTCCAAAACCAAACATGCATTATGTCTAAAAATGCCTTTGATATTGTATCTGAGTTTTACTAGAATCAATTGTTTTTGTAAGGTTTGCAAATACAAAATTTAGGTTTTACTCACTATGACAGTTATTTAAACATAAATCCTAAACAACAAATGCAAATAGCTAATAATGCTTGGAGAACTGTATCTTTGTTATAGAGAGCCTGCTGACCAACAGCATCTCTGTCTGGACTGGAGCCTGCAGTGCCTCAGACTGGAAGTCTCTCCAGAGAGTGGTGAGGACCGCGGAAAAGATCTTCAGGAATCCTCTTCCTCTTATCCAGGAGATCGCAAAAAGCGCTGCCTGACCAGGGCTCAGAAAATTTGCAAAGACTCCCCCCACCCCCACCAAGGACTGTTTTCACTGCTGGACTCTAGAAAGAGGTTCCGCAGCCTCCGAAGCAGAACCTCCAGCTTCTTCCCTCAGGCCGTAAGACTCTTGAACGCATTATAATTAAATTATCCCCTCAACTCCCCTCAAAATGGATTAACTCGCTGGAATAAACAAAAAACAATATAACATACACCCATAAACGTGGGTGCATGTGGAAAAAGTGCAATATATTTATCTGCACAGTAATATTTTTATTTATTTATATATATTTAAGTATATTTATTTATTTTATATATTATTTGTATTTATTTATTTATAAATGCACCTTATTGCTTTTTTATCCTGCACTACCATGAGCTTATGTAACGAAATTGTGTTATCTATGCTGTAAAGTTCAAATTTGAATGACAATAAAAAGAAAGTCTAAGTCTTTACCAGAATAATGATCTTTTGTAAGGTTTGCAAAGACGCAAGTTATTTGTTTTTTTTACTCTATGACAGTATAACTGTCATACTAAATATGAAAGTTGTAAAAACATAACTCCAAAACCAAACAAGCAATCCGTCTAAAAATGCATGTAATATTCAATCTATGTGAGTTTTACCAGAATCAGGTATTTTGGTAAGGTTTACAATTACAACAATTAGGTTTTACTCATGACAGTATACCTGCCACATTAAATTTGACATTTATTTAAACATAACTCCTAAACCACACATGCACAATGGCTAATAATACCTGGGGAAATGTCTCTTTGTGAGTTTTACTAGAAAAAATATATTGTGTTAGGTTTGTAAAGGCACAAGTTAGTTTTTTTTACTCAATATAACAGTATAGCTGTCATACTATATATAAATAAATGGGTTGTACTTGTATAGCGCTTTTCTACCTTCAAGGTACTCGAAGCGCTTTGACACTACTTCCACATTTACACACTGATGGAGGGAGCTGCCATGCAAGGCGCTAACCAGCACCCATCAGGAGCAAGGGTGAAGTGTCTTGTTCAGGACACAACGGACATGACGAGGGTGGTACTAGGTGGGGATTGAACCAGGGAACCTCGGGTCGCGCACGGCCATTCTTCCACTGCGCCAAACATTACTCCAAAACCAAACATGTATTATGTCTAAAAATGCCTGTAATATTGTATCTGTGTGAGTTTTACTAGAATCAGTTGTTTTTGTAAGGTTTTCAAATACCAAAATTAGGTTTTATTTACTTTGACAGTTATTTAAACATAACTCCTAAACAACAAATGCAAAATAGCTAATAATGCTTGGAGAGATGTATCGTTGTTATAGCGAGCCTGCTGACCAACAGTATCTCTGTCTGGACTGGAGCCTGCAGTGCCTCAGACTGGAAGTATCTCCAGAGAGTGGTGAGGACGGCGGAAAAGATCATCAGGACTCCTCTTCCTCCTATCCAGGAGATCGCAAAAAGTGCTGCCTGACCAGGGCTCAGAAAATTTGCAAAGACTCCTCCCACCCCCACCAAGGACAGTTTTCACTGCTGGACTCTAGAAAGAGGTTCCGCAGCCTCCGAAGCAGAACCTCCAGCTTCTGTAGCAGCTTCTTCCCTCAGGCCGTAAGACTCTTGAACGCATCATAATTAAATTATCTCCTCAACTCCCCTCAAAATGAATTAACTCGCTGGAATGAAATAAACAATATTACATACACCCATAAACGTGGGCGCATGTGGAAAAAGTGCAATATATTTATCTGCACAGTAATCTATTTATCTATATTTATATATATTTATTTATTATATATATATGTGTATATATATATATATATATATATATATATATATATATATATATATATATATATATATATATATATATATATATATATATATATATATATATATATACATATATATATATAGTATTTATATATTATTTATATATATTTATTTATCGAAATATGCACCTTATTGCTTTTTTATCCTGCACTACGACATTTCGTTCTTATCTGTGCTGTAAAGTTCAAATTTGAATGACAATAAAAAGAAAGTCTAAGTCTAAGTCTTTACTAGAATAACGATCTATTGTAAGGTTTGCAAAGTCACAAGTTAGGTTTTTTTTTACTCAATGGTAATATACAGTATAACTGTCATACTAAATATGAAAGTTTTATAATCAAAACTCCAAAACCAAACATGCAATCCGTCTAAAAATGCATGTAATATTGAATCTATGTGAGTTTTACCAGAATCAGGTATTTTGGTAAGGTTTACAATTACAAAAATTAGGTTTCACTCATAATGACAGTATAACTGCCACATTCAATTTGACATCTATTTAAACATAACTCCTAAACCACACATGCACAATGGCTATTAATGCCTGGAGAAATGTCTCTTTGTGAGTTTTACTGGAAAAAAAATGTTTTGTAATGTTTGTACCGACACAAGTTAGTTTTTTTTTACTAAATATGACAGTGTTACTGTCATACTAAATATGGAAGTTATATAAACATAACTCCAAAACCAAACATGCATTATCTCTAAAAATGCCTGTAATTTTGTATCCATGTGAGTTTTACTAGAATCAGTTGTTTTTGTAAGGTTTGCAAATACAAAATATGGGTTTTACTCACAGTATACTGTCACACTCAATCTGACAGTTATTTAAACATAACTCCTAAACCACACATGCCAAATGGCTAATAATGCCTGGAGAAATGTCTCTTTGTGAGTTTTGCAGGAAAAAAATGTTTTGTAAGGTTTGTAAAGACACAAGTTAGTTTTTATTACTCAATATGACAGTATTACTGTAATACTAAATATGAAAGTTATATAAACACAACTCCAAAATCAAACATGCATCATGTCTAAAAATGCCTGCAATATTGCATCCATGTGAGTTTTACTAGAATCAGTTGTTTTTGTAAGGTTTTTGCAAATACAAAAATTAGGTTTTACTCACTATGACAGTTATTTAAACATAACTCCTAAACAACAAATGCAAAATGACTAATAATGCTTGGAGAAATGTATCTTTGTTAGATTAACTAAAACAATGATCTTTTGTATGGTTTGCAAAGAAACACATTTTTGTTTTTTGTACTCAATATGATAGTATAACTGTTATACTAAATATGAAAGTTGTATAAACATAACCCCAAAACCAAACATGTAATCTGTCTAAAAATGCCTGTAATATTGAATCTTTGTGAGTTTTACCAGAATCAGGTATTTTGGTAAGGTTTACAATTACAAAAATTAGGTCATGATGACAGTATTACTGCCACATTCAATATGACAGTTATTTAAACATAACTCCTAAACCACACATGCAAAATGGCTAATAATGCCTGTAGATATGTATCTTTGTGAGTTTTACTAGAAAAAATATATTTTGTAAGTTAGTTTTTTTTACTTAATATGACAGTATAACTGTCATACTAAATCCATCCATTTTCTTCCGCTTATCCGAGGTCCGGTTGCAGGGGCAGCAGCCTAAGCAGAGAAGCCCGGACTTCCCTATCCCCAACCACTTCGTCCAGCTCATCTCGGGGGATCCCGAGGCGTTCGACAGCCCAGCCGGGAGACATAGTCTTCCCAATGTGTCCTGGGTCTTCCCCGCGGCCTCCTGCCCGTCGGACTTGCCCTAATGAAAAAAGCAATACAAATGTATTCAAACACAACTCTAAACCAAACATGTAAAATGTCTAAAAATGCCTGTAATATTGAATCTATGTGAGTTTTACCAGAATCAGGTATTGTGGTAAGGTTAACATTTACAAAAATTAGGTTTTACTCATAATAACAGTATAACTGCCACATTCAATTTGACATTTATTTAAACATAACTCCTAAACCACATGTGCACAATGGCTAATAATGCCTGGAGAAATGTCTCTTTGTGAGTTTTACAGGGAAACAAATATTTTTTAAGGTTTGTACAGATACAAGTTAGTTTTTTTTATTCAATATGACAGTATTACTGTCATACAAAATATGAAAAATATATAAACATTACTCCAAAACCAAACATGCATTATGTCTAAAAATGCCCGTAATCAGGGCCGGCCCGTGGCATAGGCCGCATAGGCAAATGCTAAGGACGCCGTCCATCAGGGGGCGCCACGCCAGTGCCACAAATGTTGGAGAAAAAAAAAAAAAAAAAAAGTTGGTACTATTATTTCTAAATACAAAAAATAATCCCACGTTAATTAAAATGCAAATTAAAGCCTATTTAATAGAAATATTATTTGTTACAACATTACGCCCCCCACCCTTCCCCCCGCACGGTGCCCCCCCCCCCCTTTCCCGTATCATGACTCTTTTTGGACGTCACCACATCAAAAAATCAACACAAGATGTCAAAACGGCCAAAACTGTCAGGTGCCCAGGGAAGAAAAAAGAGAAAAGAAGAGGAGGAGAAACAAGAAAAGACAGAGGTAGCAGGTAGGTAACGTTAGCCTACATGAAATTATTTGTCTGTTACAGAATGTGATAGTAACCTGGCTTTTTAGCATTAAGCTAATGTTACATGATTCGGCAATTGCTAATCAATAAATAGCTAGTTCTGTTTTAACGTCGGGTTAATATTGTGGAGGGGGCTAAATTGTTATGGAAAATAATAATGTAACGGTAGGTAATTACAGTACTCCCACCTTACATTCCTCAGGGACATTTGTATTAGATCTTTTAAGCAGGTGTTTTTGTTTACATTGTTATTGCCTTCTGGTTAGCTAATGTTTGCCGTGCAGGTAATAGTCACTTTTCCACCCCTTTATATATTAGGTATAGTTGTAAGCAGAGGTGGCTAGAGTAGCCAGAAATTGTACTCAAGTAAGAGTACTGTTACTTTAGAGATTTATTACTCAAGTAAAAGTAAGGAGTAGTCACCCAAATATTTACTTGAGTAAAAGTAAAAAGTATGTTGTGAAAAAACTACTCAAGTACTGAGTAACTGATGAGTAACATACACACACACACACACATATATATATATATATATATATATATATATATATATATATATATATATATATACATACATATACATTGATATATACAGTATATAATTTATATGTATTTATTTTGCTGTTTTTGTTTACATGTTAAAGATGTTTTAATGAATATACATGCATGTTTAACATATAGATTATTTTCTTTCATGCAGACTAGAATATAAGTTGGTGTATTACCTGATTCTGATGACTTGCGTTGACTGTAATCAGACAGTAGTGATGATAACGTCCACGTTTTCAAATGGAGGAGAAGAAAAGTTCCTCCTTTCTGTCTAATACCACATGAAAGTGGTTGGTTTTTGGCACCTTGTTTGTCCAGCTTCCATATTCGTTTTTATACACTTTACAAGAAATATATTGGCGTCAAACTCCGTAGCTTGCTAGCTTGTTCGCGCTGGCTTTCGGAGACTCTTGTTTTGAAAGCGCAGGCGCGATGGAGCGGCACTTTTATTGTGAAGACAGGAACATCCTCATGTGCGGTCAGTCTTGAGGCTTTTGACGGGATGTACGGTTGAAATAAAAAAAGTATATTTTTTCCTTCACACTTTTGATTGATTGATTGGAACTTTTATGATTAGATTGCACAGTACAGTAAATATTCCGTACAATTGACCACTAAATGGTAACACCCCAATAACTTTTTCAACTTGTTTAAGTCAGGTCATGTGACCACCTGGCTCTGTTTGATTGGTCCAACGTCACCAGTGACTGCATCTGATTGGTGGAACGAAGTGAAACGTCACCAGTAAGGCAGGCACTTTGAAGGTCTGTCTGACAGACCAAAACAAACAAAGCGTGCATTAACAGATCGATAAAAATTAGTAGCGAGTAGCGAGCTGAATGTAGATAAAAGTAGCGGAGTAAAAGTAGCGTTCCTTCTCTATAAATATACTTAAGTAAAAGTAAAAGTATGTTGCATTAAAACTACTCTTAGAAGTACAATTTATCCCAAAATTTACTCAAGTAGATGTAACGGAGTAAATGTAGCGCGTTACTACCCACCTCTGGTTGTAAGTAAAAAAAAAGGTCAAAGACAAAGCTATTCGGTTTCTTGTGAGTATATACACTTCACTGCCGATGTGGGGGGGCGCCACCTAAAATCTTGCCTAGGGCGCCAGATTGGTTAGGCCGTATTGCCCGTAATATTGTATCCATGTGAGTTTTAGTAGAATCATTTGTTTTCATAAGGTTTGCAATTACAAAATATGGGTTTTACTCACTATGACAGTATACTGTCACACTCAATCTGACGATTATTTAAACATAAGTCCTAAACCACACATGCAAAATGGCTAATAATGCCTTGAGTTATGTATCTTAGTGAGTTTTACTAGAAAAAATATATTTTGTAATGTTTGCAAAGACCCAAGTTATTTTTTTACTTAATATGACAGTATAACTGTCATACTAAATCCATCCATTTTCTTCCTGCTTATCCGAGGTCAGGTTGCGGGGGCAGCAGCCTAAGCAGAGAAGCCCAGACTTTCCTCTCCCCAGCCACTTTGTCCAGCTCTTCTCGGGGGATCCCGAGGCATTTACAGGCCAGCCAGGAGACATAAATAGATAGATACATAGATAGTACTTGATTGATTCCTTCAGGAGAGTTCCCTCAGGAAAATTTAAATTCCAGCAGTAGTGTACAAAATTGTAAAAAGTGAAAAGTAAATAATGGGGGTATAAATTGAAACAAAATAGAAACATATTACAATAGAATAAAAATAAAAAGCAACAATAAGAATAAAAAATAAAAAATGTATTCAAACACAACTCCTAAACCAAACATGTAAAATGTCTAAAAATGCCTGTAAAATTGAATCTATGTTTTACTAGAATCAGTTGTTTTTATAAGGTTTGGAAATACAAAATTAGGTTTTACACATAATGACAGTATAACTGCCACACTCAATATGACAGTTATTTAAACATAATTCTTAAACCACACATGAAAAATGTCTAATAATGCGTGAAGAAATGTATCTTTGTGATTTTTATTAGAAACGTTTTCTTTTGTGAGGTTTGCAAAGACACAAGTTAGTTTTTTTTACTCAATATGACAGTGTAACTGCCACACTCACTATGACAGTTATTTAAACATAACTCCTAAACTCATACTTGCCAACATTGAGACCTCCGATTTCAGGAGGTGGGGGTGGGGAAGGCATGGTCAGGGGTGGGGTGGGGGCGTGGTTGGGGGTGTGGTTAAGAGGGGAGGAGTATATTTAGAGCTAGAATTCACCAAGTCAAGTATTTCATATATATATATATATATATATATATATATATATATATATATATATATATATATATATATATATATATATATATATATATATTTATATATATATATATATATATATATATGTATGTATGTATAGCTATATATATATATATATGTATGTATAGCTATATATATATATATGTATGTGTGGGGAAAAAAATCACAAGACTACTTCATCTTTACAGGCCTGTTTCATGAGGGGTTCCCTCAATCATCAGGAGATATAAGACATATATATATATATATATATATATATATATATATATATATATATATATATATATATATATATAAAATAAATACTTGAATTTCAGTTTTCATTTATTTACACATATACACACACATAACACTCATCTACTCATTGTTGAGTTAAGGGTTGAATTGTCCATCCTTGTTCTATTCTCTGTCACTATTTTTATAACCATGCTGAACAACCTCTCTGATGATGCATTGCTGTGTGGCACGCACAAAAGTGCTTTCATCAAATGCACGAGAGTCTGGAATTTTCCATCCCTCCCGAGCATGGCCAAAAACCGGTCAATCTTTGCTTCCTGAGGAAGATCTTCACTGCCAAGCACTTGGTCTTCCACTACTTCTTCCCGGAGGCTATCCAGGTCCAATCGCAGCTGCGGCTTGGAACTTATAAGCATGTTTCTTCATCTTACTTGTCGTCGGCGTCGCCATGGCTGTATCTTCCGCGTTCTTCTGCTTTGTCTCCTTGTTGTGTGCGCAGTTGTGCACTGCACTCTCTAAAAGCCCTGGATGTTATTGTCACATATGCATGTACAGTAGATGGCAGTATTGCCCTGTTTAAAGAGTGTCACAACATTGCTGTTTACGGCAGACAAACTGCTTTACGGTAGACGAAAACGTGACTGCTGTTGTTTTGTGTTGTTACCGCGCTGGGAGGACGTTAATGAAACTACCTAACAATAAACCCACATAAGAAACCAAGAACTCGCCCTCGATCATTCTACAGTTATAACGTGATTGGGCAGGCATGCTGTTTATATCGTGGGACAGCAGACATGAATACAGGCTGTCCTCACTCAGATCAGCCTGAATTTCGGGAGATTTTCGGGAGAAAATTTGTCCCGGGAGGTTTTCGTGAGAGGCGCTGAATTTCGGGAGTCTCCTGGAAAATCCAGGAGTATTGGCAAGTATGCCTAAACTACACATAAAAAATGGCTAATAATGCCTGAAATAAGGCATTCTTGTGAGTTTTACTCGAAACATATGCTTTTTTAAGGCTTGCAAACACAAAAAGTATTTGGTTTCCTCTATATGACAGTAAAGTTCTTAAAATCCTGAGATAATGCGAAATAAGCAAAAACAATGTATTCCATCATAATTCCTACACCAAATAAGCAAAATGTCTAAAAATGCCTGTAATATTGAATCTGTGTGAGTTTTGCTAAAATCAGTTGTTTTGGTAAGGTTTACAAATACAAAAATGAGGTTTTACTCTTTATGACAGTTATTTAAACATAACTCCATCCATCCAGCCATCCATTTTCTTCCGTTTATCCGAGGTCGGGTTGCGGGGGCTGCAGCCTAAGCAGGGAAGCCCAGACTTTCCTCTCCCCAGCCACTTCGTCCAGCTCCTCCCGGGGGATCCTGGGGCGTTCTCAGGCCAGCCGGGAGAGATAAGCTTCCCGTTTCCTGGGTCTTCCTGGGCCTCCTACCGGTCAGACGTGACCGAAACACCTCCCTAGGGAGGCGTTCGGGTGGCATCCTGACCAGATGCCCGAACCACCTCATCTGGCTCCTCTCGAAATGGAGGAGCAATGGCTTTACTTTGAGCTCCTCCCGGATGACAGAGCTTCTCACCCTATCTCTAAGGGAGAGCCCCGCCACCCGGCGGAGGAAACTCATTTCGGCCGCTTGTACCCGTGATTTTGTCCTTTCGGCCATGACACAAAGCTCATGACCATAGGTGAGGATGGGAACGTAGATCGACCGGTAAATCGAGAGCTTTGCCTTCCGGCTCAGCTCCTTCTTCACCACAACGGATCAATACAGCGTCCGCATTACTGAAGACGCCGCACCGTTCCGCCTGTCGATCTCACGATCCACTCTTCCCTCACTCGTGAACAAGACTCTGAGGTCCTTGAACTCCTCAACTTGGGGCAAGATCTCCTCCCCAACCCGGAGATGGCACTCCACCCTTTTCCGGGCGAGAACCATGGACTCGGACTTGGAGGTGCTGATTCACATCCCAGTCACTTCACACTCGTCTGCGAACCGATCCAGTGAGGGCTGAAGATCTTGGCCAGATGAACCCATCAGGACCACATCATCTGCAAATAGCAGAGACCTAATCCTGCAGACACCAAACCGGATCCCCTCAACGCCCTGACTGCGCCTAGAAATTCTGTCCATAAAGGTTATGAACAGAATCGGTGACTAAGGGCAGCCTTGGCGGAGTCCAACCCTCACTGGAAACGGGTCCGACTTACTGCCGGCAATGCGGACCAAGCTCTGACTCTTGCAAAGGGAGCGAACCGCCACAATAAGACAGTCCGTTACCCCATACTCTCTAAGCACTCCCCACAGGACTTCCAGGGGTAAATGGTCGAATGCCTTCTCCAAGTCCATAAAGCACATGTAGACTGGTTGGGCAAACTCCCATGCACCCTCAAGGACCCTGCCGAGAGTATAAAGCTGGTCCGCAGTTCCACGACCAGGACGTAAACCACACTGTTCCTCCTGAATCCGAGGTTCGACTATCCGGCGTAGCCTCTTCTCCAGTACACATGAATAGACCTTACCGGGAAGACTGAGGAGTGTGATCTCACGATAGTTGAAACACACCCTCTGGTTCCCCTTTTAAAGAGAGGAACCACCACCCCGGTCTCCCAATCCAGAAGTACCGCCCCCGATGTCCACGCGATGTTGCGGAGTCTTGTCAACCAAGACAGCCCCACAGCATCCAGAGCCTTAAGGAACTCCGGACGGATCTCATCCACCCCCAGGGCGTTGCCATTGAGGAGCTTTTTAACTACCTTGGCATCCTCAGCCCCAGAAATAGGAGAGCCCACCACAGATTCCCCAGGCACTGCTTCCTCATAGGAAGACATGTTGGTGGGATTAAGGAGGTCTTCGAAGTATTCCCTCCACCGATCAATAACAGCTGCAGTAGAGGTCAGCAGCGCACCATCCTCACCATACACGGTGTTACAGTGCACTGCTGCCCCCCCTTGAGCCGGCGGATGGTGGTCCAGAATCGCTTTGAAGCCGTCTGGAAGTCGTTTTCCATGGCTTCTCCAAACTCCTCCCATGTCCGAGTTTTTGCCTCTGCGACCGCTGAAGCCGCACTTCGCTTGGCCTGTCGGCTGCCTCTGGAGTCCCAGGAGCCAAAAGGACCCGATAGGCTCTTTCTTCAGCTTGACGGCATCCCTCACTGCTGGTGTCCACCAGCGGGTTCTAGGATTACCGCCACGACAGGCACCAAACTCCTTGCGGCCACAGCTCCAATCAGCCGGCTCGACAAGAGAGGCACGGAACATGGTCCACTCAGACTCAATGTCCAGCGCCTCCCTCGTGACATGTTCAAAGTTCTTCCGGAGGCGTTCCCAGCAAACCCTCACAATGCGTTTGGGCCTGCCAGGTCTGTCAGGCATCCTCCCCCACCATCGCAGCCAACTCACCACCAGGTGGTGATCGGTAGAAAGCTACGCCCCTCTCTTCACCCGAGTGTCCAAAACATGAGACCGCAAATCCGATGACACAACTACAAAATCGATCATGGAACTGCGGCCTAGGGTGTCCTGGTGCCAAGTGCACATATGGACACCCTTATGTTTGAACTTGGTGTTTGTTATTGACAATCTGTGACGAGCACAAAAGTCCAATAACAAAACACCACTCGGGTTCAGATCCGGGCGGCCATTCTTCCCAATCACGCCTCTCCAGGTTTCACTGTTGTTGCCAAGATGAGCGTTGAAGGCCCCCAGTAGAACGAGGGAATCACCCGGTGGAGCACTTTCCAGTACTCCCTCGAGTGAATCCAAAAAGGGTGGGTACTCTGAGCTGCCGTTTGGCGCGTAAGGCCAAACAACAGTCAGGACCCGTCCCCCCACCCGAAGGCGGAGGAAAGCTACCCACTGGTCCACTGGGTTGAACTCCAACGTGCAGGCTTTGAGCCGGGGGGCAACAAGAATTGCCACCCGAGCCCGTCGCCTCTCAATGCAAGCATTATAACTCCAAAACAACAAATGCTAATAATGCTTGGAAAAATGTATCTTTGTTAGTTTTACTAGAATAATAATCTTTTGTAAGGTTTGCAGACACAAGTTGTTTTTTTTTACTCAATATGACAGTATAACTGACATACTAAATATGAAAGTTGTATAAACATATCTCCAAAACCAAACATGCAATCCATCTAAAGATGCCTGTAATATTGAATCTATGAAAAATAGTTTTTTTTACTCAATATGACAGTATAACTGTCATACTAAATCCATCCATTTTCTTCCGCTTATCCGAGGTCGGGTTGCGGGGGAAGCAGCCTAAGCAGGAAGCCCAGACTTCCCTCTCCCCAGCCACTTTGTCCAGCTCTTCTCGGGGGATCCCGAGGCGTTCCCAGGCCAGCCTGAGACATAGTCTTCCCAATGTGTCCTGGGTCTTCCCCGTGGCCTCCTGCCGATCGGACTTGCCCTAACGAAAAAAGCAATAAAACTGTATTCAAACATGTGAAATGTCTAAAAATGCCTGTAATATTGAATCTATGTGAGTTTTACTAGAATCAGTTGTTTTTGTAAGGTTTGCAAATACAACAATTTGGTTTTACACATACCGTATTTTCCGCACTATAAGGCGCACCGGATTATTAGCCGCACCTTCTATGAATTACATATTTCATAATTTTGTCCACCAATAAGCCGCCCCGGACTAAAAGCCGCGCCTACGCTGCGCTAAAGTGAATGTCAAAAAAACGCTGCGCTAAAGTGAATGTCAAAAAAACAGTCAGATAGTTCAGTCAAACTTTAATAATATATTGAAAACCAGCGTTCTAACAACTCTGTCCCAAAATGTACGCAAATGTGCAATCACAAACATAGTAAAATTCAAAATGGTGTAGAGCAATAGTAACATAATGTTGCTCGAACGTTAATGTCACAACACACAAAATAAACATAGCGCTCACCTTCTGAAGTTATTCTTCATTCGTAAATCCTTCGAATTCTTCGTCTTCGGTGTCCGAATTGAAAAGTTGCGCTAGCGTGGGATCCAAAATGGCCGGTTCCGTCTCGTAGAAGTCATCGGGAGTCAGTGTCGCTGTTGTTCTGTGAATCCTGCCTTCCGGAAAGCTCGGACCACAGTTGTGACCGAAATATCTGCCCAAGCATTTACGATCCACTGGCAGATGTTGGCGTATGTCGTCCGAGGCTGTCTGCCCGTCTTGGTGAAGGTGTGTTCGCCTTCGGAGCTGTGTGAAAAAAGCCACCCGGCCTCTTCGCGTAAACTTCCCTTAACCACTCGCTCATCTTTTCTTCATCCATCCATCCCTTCGAGTTAGCTTTTATGATGACGCCGGCTGGAAAGGTCTCTTTTGGCAAGGTCTTCCTTTTGAATATCACCATGAGTGGAAGTTAGCATGGCAAGCTAGAACCACAGTGAAGGATGACTTCTCATTCCCTGTGGAGCGAATATTCACCGTACGTGCTCCCGTTCCACAGTGCGGTTCAGTTGCTGTGAAATACGGTAGTAATCCGTGTGCGGATGGAGAGATTGCGTCTTTTTATGACCCGGATCGTTTAGTAGGAGCCATTTTGTGGTCTTTACAGATGTAAACAGGAAATGAAACGTACGGTGATATCCGCGCGTTTTTTCTTCTTCTTCCGGGGGCGGGTGAAGCGCTTCCTGTTCTATGGGGGCGGGTGAAGCGCTTCCTGTTCTATGGGGGCGGGTGCTTTCCTTGGCGGTTGCTTGCGTAGAAGAAGAAGCGCTTCCTGTTCTACCGGGAAAAAAGATGGCGGCTGTTTACCGAAGTTGCGAGACCGAAACTTTATGAAAATGAATCGTAATAAAGCGCACCGGGTTATTAGGCGCACTGTCAGCTTTTGAGAAAAATTGTGGTTTTTAGGTGCGCCTTATAGTGCGGAAAATACGGATAACAGTATAACTGCCACATTCAATATGAAAGTTATTTAAACATATTTCCTAAACCACACATGAAAAATGTCTAATAATGCCTGGAAAAAAATATTTTTGTGAGTTTTACTGGAAAAACATAGTTTGTAATGTTTGTAAAGACACAAGTTAGTTTTATTTAAGATGACAGTATAACTGTCATAATACATATGAAAGTTATATAAACATAATTCCAAAACCAAACATGCATTACCTGTAAAATTGTATCCATGTGAGTTTTACTAGAATCAGTTTTTGTTGTCGTTACTAAATCCATCCATTTTCTTCCGCTTAACCGAGGTCGGGTTGCGGGGGCAGCAGCCTAAACAGAGAAGCCCAGACTTCCCTCTCCCCAGCGACTTCTTCCAGCTTTTCTTGGGGGATCCTGAGGCGTTCCCAGGCCAGCCGGGAGACATAATCTTCCCAATGTGTCCTGGGTCTTCCCCGTGGCCTCCTGCCGGTCGGACTTGCCCTAAACACCTCCCTCGGGAGGCGTTCGGGTGGCATCCTGAGCAGATGCCCGAACCACCTCATCTGGCTCCTCTCAATGTGGAGGAGCAGCGCTTTACTCTGAGTTCCTCCCGGATGACAGAGCTTCTTATCCTATCTCTAAGGGAGAGACCCGCCACCCGGCGGAGGAAACTCAATTTGGCCGCTTGTACCCGGGATCTTGTCTTTTCGGTCATAACCATGACCATGGGTGCAGGATGGGAATGTAGATCGACCGGTAAATTTAGAGCTTTTAATTCTGGCTCAGCTCCTTCTTCACCACAATGGATCGATATAGCGTCCTCATTACTGAAGACGCCGCACCGATCCGCCTGTGGATCTCATGATCCACTCTTCCCTCACTCGTGAACAAGACTCCTAGGTACTTGAACTCCTCCACTTGGGGCCATCTAGTATGTGCCATCGCCTCCTCAACCTGGAAATGGCACCCCACCCTTTACCGGGCGAGAACCATGGACTCGGACTTGGAGGTGCTGATTCTCATCCCAGTCGCTTCATACTCGGCCATCCAATGAGAGCTGGAGATCCTGGCCAGTTGAAGCCATCAGAACCACATCAACTGCAAAAAGCAGAGACCTAATCCTGCAACCACCAAACCGGATCCCCTCAACGCCATGACTGCAATTCTGTCCATAAAAGTTAACAACAGAATCGGTGACAAAGGGCAGCCTAAGCGGACCAAGGCTGCCCTACACTGATCATACAGGGAGCGACCCGCCACAATCAGACAGTCTGATCCCCATACTCGTGTCTTTGAGCCGGGGGGACAACAAGAATTGCCACCCCAGCCTCTCATTGCTTGCAACGCCATAGTGGAAGAGAGTCCAGCCCCTCTCGAGAGAACAGGTTCCTGTGCGTCGAAGTGAGTCCAACTATATCTAGCCGGAACTTCTCCACCTCGCACACTGTCTCTGTCTCTGTCTCTGTATCTGACAGTTATTTAAACATAACTCCGAAACCACACATGCAAAATGGCTAATAAGAGAAATGTATCTTTGTGAGTTTTACTGGAAAAAAATATTTTGTAAGGTTTGCAAAGACACAAGTCTTTTTTTTTTTTTACTTAATATGACAGTATAACTGTCATACTAAATATGAAAAGTTATAAACCTAACTCCAAAACCAAACCTGCATTATGTCTAAAAATGCCTGTAATATTGTATCTTTGTGAATTTTACTAGAATCAGGTGGTTTATAATGTTTAAAAATACAAAAATTAGGTTTTACTCATAATAACAGTATAACTGCCACACGCAATATGACAGTTATTTAAAAACTCCTAATCCACACAAGCAAAATGGCTATTGATGCCTGAAATAATGCATCCTTGGGAGTTTTACTCAAAACATATGCTTTTTTAAATCTTGCAAACACAAAAAGTAGTTTTTTTACTCAATATGACAGTAATGTTCTTAAAATCCTGAGATAATACGAAAAAAGCAAAATAAAAATGTATTCCATTATAATTCCTAAACCAAACATGCAAAATGTGTGACAGTTTACTTTCATAAAGAGTAAAACCTAACTTCTGTTTTTGCAAACTTTACTAAAACAACTGATTCTAGTAAAACTCACATGGATTCAATAATACAGACATTTTTACACATTTTGCATGTTTAGTTTAGAAATTATGATTGAATACATTTTTATTGCTTTTTTCGCATTATCTCAGGATTTTAAGAACATTACTGTCATATTGAGTAAAAAAATACTTTTTGTGTTTGCAAGCCTTAAGAAAGCATATGTTTCGAGGAAATCTCCCAAGGATCCATTATTTCAAACATTATTAGCCATTTTGCATGAGTAGTTTAGGAGTTATGATTAAAAAACTGTCATATTGAGTGTGACAGTTTACTTTCATAAAGAGTAAAATCTAATTTTTGTTTTTGCAAACCTTACTAAAACAACTGATTCTAGTAACACTCACATGGATTTAATATTACAGGCATTTTTAGACATTTTGCATTGTTGGTTTAGGAATTATGTTGGAATACATTTTTATTGCTTTTTTCGCATTATCTCAGGAATTTAAGAACATTACTGTCATATTGAGTAAAAAAATACTTTTTGTGTTTGCAAGCCTTAAGAAAGCAAATGTTTCGAGGAAAACTCCCAGGATCCATTATTTCAAACATTATTAGCCATTTTGCATGAGTAGTTTAGGAGTTATGATTAAAAAACTGTCATATTGAGTGTGACAGTTTATTTTTTTAAAGAGTAAAACCTATTTTTTGTTTTTGCAAACCTTACTAAAACAACTGATTCTAGTTAAACTCACATGGATTTATTATTACAGGCATTTTTAGACATTTTGCATTGTTGGTTTAGGAATTATGTTGGAATACATTTTTATTGCTTTTTTCGCATTATCTCAGCATTTTAAGAACATTACTGTCATATTGAGTAAAAACTACTTTTTGTGTTTGCAAGCCTTAAAAAAGCATATGTTTCGAGTAAAACTCCCAAGAATGCATTATTTCAGGCAATATTAGCTCATTTTTATGTGCAGTTTAGGAGTTACGTTTAATTTACTGTCATATTGAGTGTACATTGTCATGGTGAAAAAAACCTAATTTTTCTAATTGCAAACCTTTAAACAGAACTGATTCTAGTAAAACATACATTGATTCAATATTACAGGCATTTTTACACATTTTGCATGTTTGGTTTAGGAATTATAATGGAATACATTTTTATTTTGCTTTTTTCGTATTATCTCAGGATTTTAAGAACATTACTGTCATATTGAGTAAAAAAACTACTTTTTGTGTTTGCAAGATTTAAAAAAGCATATGTTTTGAGTAAAACTCCCAAGGATGCATTATTTCAGGCATCAATAGCCATTTTGCTTGTGTGGATTAGGAGTTTTTAAATAACTGTCATATTGCGTGTGGCAGTTATACTGTTATTATGAGTAAAACCTAATTTTTGTATTTTTAAACATTATAAACCACCTGATTCTAGTAAAATTCACAAAGATACAATATTACAGGCATTTTTAGACATAATGCAGGTTTGGTTTTGGAGTTAGGTTTATAACTTTTCATATTTAGTATGACAGTTATACTGTCATAATAAGTAAAAAAAAAAAAGACTTGTGTCTTTGCAAACCTTACAAAATATTTTTTTCCAGTAAAACTCACAAAGATACATTTCTCTTATTAGCCATTTTGCATGTGTGGTTTCGGAGTTATGTTTAAATAACTGTCAGATACAGAGACAGAGACAGAGACAGTGTGCGAGGTGGAGAAGTTCCGGCTAGATATAGTTGGACTCACTTCGACGCACAGGAACCTGTTCTCTCGAGAGGGGCTGGACTCTCTTCCACTATGGCGTTGCAAGCAATGAGAGGCTGGGGTGGCAATTCTTGTTGTCCCCCCGGCTCAAAGACACGAGTATGGGGATCAGACTGTCTGATTGTGGCGGGTCGCTCCCTGTATGATCAGTGTAGGGCAGCCTTGGTCCGCTTAGGCTGCCCTTTGTCACCGATTCTGTTGTTAACTTTTATGGACAGAATTGCAGTCATGGCGTTGAGGGGATCCGGTTTGGTGGTTGCAGGATTAGGTCTCTGCTTTTTGCAGTTGATGTGGTTCTGATGGCTTCAACTGGCCAGGATCTCCAGCTCTCATTGGATGGCCGAGTATGAAGCGACTGGGATGAGAATCAGCACCTCCAAGTCCGAGTCCATGGTTCTCGCCCGGTAAAGGGTGGGGTGCCATTTCCAGGTTGAGGAGGCGATGGCACATACTAGATGGCCCCAAGTGGAGGAGTTCAAGTACCTAGGAGTCTTGTTCACGAGTGAGGGAAGAGTGGATCATGAGATCCACAGGCGGATCGGTGCGGCGTCTTCAGTAATGAGGACGCTATATCGATCCATTGTGGTGAAGAAGGAGCTGAGCCAGAATTAAAAGCTCTAAATTTACCGGTCGATCTACATTCCCATCCTGCACCCATGGTCATGGTTATGACCGAAAAGACAAGATCCCGGGTACAAGCGGCCAAATTGAGTTTCCTCCGCCGGGTGGCGGGTCTCTCCCTTAGAGATAGGATAAGAAGCTCTGTCATCCGGGAGGAACTCAGAGTAAAGCGCTGCTCCTCCACATTGAGAGGAGCCAGATGAGGTGGTTCGGGCATCTGCTCAGGATGCCACCCGAACGCCTCCCGAGGGAGGTGTTTAGGGCAAGTCCGACCGGCAGGAGGCCACGGGGAAGACCCAGGACACATTGGGAAGATTATGTCTCCCGGCTGGCCTGGGAACGCCTCAGGATCCCCCAAGAAAAGCTGGAAGAAGTCGCTGGGGAGAGGGAAGTCTGGGCTTCTCTGTTTAGGCTGCTGCCCCCGCAACCCGACCTCGGTTAAGCGGAAGAAAATGGATGGATTTAGTAACGACAACAAAAACTGATTCTAGTAAAACTCACATGGATACAATTTTACAGGTAATGCATGTTTGGTTTTGGAATTATGTTTATATAACTTTCATATGTATTATGACAGTTATACTGTCATCTTAAATAAAACTAACTTGTGTCTTTACAAACATTACAAACTATGTTTTTCCAGTAAAACTCACAAAAATATTTTTTTCCAGGCATTATTAGACATTTTTCATGTGTGGTTTAGGAAATATGTTTAAATAACTTTCATATTGAATGTGGCAGTTATACTGTTATTATGTGTAAAACCAAATTGTTGTATTTGCAAACCTTACAAAAACAACTGATTCTAGTAAAACTCACATAGATTCAATATTACAGGCATTTTTAGACATTTCACATGTTTGAATACAGTTTTATTGCTTTTTTCGTTAGGGCAAGTCCGATCGGCAGGAGGCCACGGGGAAGACCCAGGACACATTGGGAAGACTATGTCTCAGGCTGGCCTGGGAACGCCTCGGGATCCCCCGAGAAGAGCTGGACAAAGTGGCTGGGGAGAGGGAAGTCTGGGCTTCCTGCTTAGGCTGCTTCCCCCGCAACCCGACCTCGGATAAGCGGAAGAAAATGGATGGATTTAGTATGACAGTTATACTGTCATATTGAGTAAAAAAAACTATTTTTCATAGATTCAATATTACAGGCATCTTTAGATGGATTGCATGTTTGGTTTTGGAGATATGTTTATACAACTTTCATATTTAGTATGTCAGTTATACTGTCATATTGAGTAAAAAAAAACAACTTGTGTCTGCAAACCTTACAAAAGATTATTATTCTAGTAAAACTAACAAAGATACATTTTTCCAAGCATTATTAGCATTTGTTGTTTTGGAGTTATAATGCTTGCATTGAGAGGCGACGGGCTCGGGTGGCAATTCTTGTTGCCCCCCGGCTCAAAGCCTGCACGTTGGAGTTCAACCCAGTGGACCAGTGGGTAGCTTTCCTCCGCCTTCGGGTGGGGGGACGGGTCCTGACTGTTGTTTGGCCTTACGCGCCAAACGGCAGCTCAGAGTACCCACCCTTTTTGGATTCACTCGAGGGAGTACTGGAAAGTGCTCCACCGGGTGATTCCCTCGTTCTACTGGGGGCCTTCAACGCTCATCTTGGCAACAACAGTGAAACCTGGAGAGGCGTGATTGGGAAGAATGGCCGCCCGGATCTGAACCCGAGTGGTGTTTTGTTATTGGACTTTTGTGCTCGTCACAGATTGTCAATAACAAACACCAAGTTCAAACATAAGGGTGTCCATATGTGCACTTGGCACCAGGACACCCTAGGCCGCAGTTCCATGATCGATTTTGTAGTTGTGTCATCGGATTTGCGGTCTCATGTTTTGGACACTCGGGTGAAGAGAGGGGCGTAGCTTTCTACCGATCACCACCTGGTGGTGAGTTGGCTGCGATGGTGGGGGAGGATGCCTGACAGACCTGGCAGGCCCAAACGCATTGTGAGGGTTTGCTGGGAACGCCTCCGGAAGAACTTTGAACATGTCACGAGGGAGGCGCTGGACATTGAGTCTGAGTGGACCATGTTCCGTGCCTCTCTTGTCGAGCCGGCTGATTGGAGCTGTGGCCGCAAGGAGTTTGGTGCCTGTCGTGGCGGTAATCCTAGAACCCGCTGGTGGACACCAGCAGTGAGGGATGCCGTCAAGCTGAAGAAAGAGCCTATCGGGTCCTTTTGGCTCCTGGGACTCCAGAGGCAGCCGACAGGCCAAGCGAAGTGCGGCTTCAGCGGTCGCAGAGGCAAAAACTCGGACATGGGAGGAGTTTGGAGAAGCCATGGAAAACGACTTCCAGACGGCTTCAAAGCGATTCTGGACCACCATCCGCCGGCTCAAGGGGGGGCAGCAGTGCACTGTAACACCGTGTATGGTGAGGATGGTGCGCTGCTGACCTCTACTGCAGCTGTTATTGATCGGTGGAGGGAATACTTCGAAGACCTCCTTAATCCCACCAACATGTCTTCCTATGAGGAAGCAGTGCCTGGGGAATCTGTGGTGGGCTCTCCTATTTCTGGGGCTGAGGATGCCAAGGTAGTTAAAAAGCTCCTCAATGGCAACGCCCTGGGGGTGGATGAGATCCGTCCGGAGTTCCTTAAGGCTCTGGATGCTGTGGGGCTGTCTTGGTTGACAAGACTCCGCAACATCGCGTGGACATCGGGGGCGGTACTTCTGGATTGGGAGACCGGGGTGGTGGTTCCTCTCTTTAAAAGGGGAACCAGAGGGTGTGTTTCAACTATCGTGAGATCACACTCCTCAGTCTTCCCGGTAAGGTCTATTCATGTGTACTGGAGAAGAGGCTACGCCGGATAGTCGAACCTCGGATTCAGGAGGAACAGTGTGGTTTACGTCCTGGTCGTGGAACTGCGGACCAGCTTTATACTCTCGGCAGGGTCCTTGAGGGTGCATGGGAGTTTGCCCAACCAGTCTACATGTGCTTTATGGACTTGGAGAAGGCATTCGACCATTTACCCCTGGAAGTCCTGTGGGGAGTGCTTAGAGAGTATGGGGTAACGGACTGTCTTATTGTGGCGGTTCGCTCCCTTTGCAAGAGTCAGAGCTTGGTCCGCATTGCCGGCAGTAAGTCGGACCCGTTTCCAGTGAGGGTTGGACTCCGCCAAGGCTGCCCTTAGTCACCGATTCTGTTCATAACCTTTATGGACAGAATTTCTAGGCGCAGTCAGGGCGTTGAGGGGATCCGGTTTGGTGTCTGCAGGATTAGGTCTCTGCTATTTGCAGATGATGTGGTCCTGATGGGTTCATCTGGCCAAGATCTTCAGCCCTCACTGGATCGGTTCGCAGACGAGTGTGAAGTGACTGGGATGTGAATCAGCACCTCCAAGTCCGAGTCCATGGTTCTCGCCCGGAAAAGGGTGGAGTGCCATCTCCGGGTTGGGGAGGAGATCTTGCCCCAAGTTGAGGAGTTCAAGGACCTCAGAGTCTTGTTCACGAGTGAGGGAAGAGTGGATCGTGAGATCGACAGGCGGAACGGTGCGGCGTCTTCAGTAATGCGGACGCTGTATTGATCCGTTGTGGTGAAGAAGGAGCTGAGCCGGAAGGCAAAGCTCTCGATTTACCGGTCGATCTACGTTCCCATCCTCACCTATGGTCATGAGCTTTGTGTCATGGCCGAAAGGACAAAATCACGGGTACAAGCGGCCGAAATGAGTTTCCTCCGCCGGGTGGCGGGGCTCTCCCTTAGAGATAGGGTGAGAAGCTCTGTCATCCGGGAGGAGCTCAAAGTAAAGCCATTGCTCCTCCATTTCGAGAGGAGCCAGATGAGGTGGTTCGGGCATCTGGTCAGGATGCCACCCGAACGCCTCCCTAGGGAGGTGTTTCGGTCACGTCTGACCGGTAGGAGGCCCAGGAAGACCCAGGAAACGGGAAGCTTATCTCTCCCGGCTGGCCTGAGAACGCCCCAGGATCCCCCGGGAGGAGCTGGACGAAGTGGCTGGGGAGAGGAAAGTCTGGGCTTCCCTGCTTAGGCTGCAGCCCCCGCAACCCGACCTCGGATAAACGGAAGAAAATGGATGGCTGGATGGATGGAGTTATGTTTAAATAACTGTCATAAAGAGTAAAACCTCATTTTTGTATTTGTAAACCTTACCAAAACAACTGATTTTAGCAAAACTCACACAGATTCAATATTACAGGCATTTTTAGACATTTTGCTTATTTGGTGTAGGAATTATGATGGAATACATTGTTTTTGCTTATTTCGCATTATCTCAGGATTTTAAGAACTTTACTGTCATATAGAGGAAACCAAATACTTTTTGTGTTTGCAAGCCTTAAAAAAGCATATGTTTCGAGTAAAACTCACAAGAATGCCTTATTTCAGGCATTATTAGCCATTTTTTATGTGTAGTTTAGGCATACTTGCCAATACTCCTGGATTTTCCAGGAGACTCCCGAAATTCAGCGCCTCTCACGAAAACCTCCCGGGACAAATTTTCTCCCGAAAATCTCCCGAAATTCAGGCTGATCTGAGTGAGGACAGCCTGTATTCATGTCTGCTGTCCCACGATATAAACAGCATGCCTGCCCAATCACGTTATAACTGTAGAATGATCGAGGGCGAGTTCTTGGTTTCTTATGTGGGTTTATTGTTAGGTAGTTTCATTAACGTCCTCCCAGCGCGGTAACAACACAAAACAACAGCAGTCACGTTTTCGTCTACCGTAAAGCAGTTTGTCTGCCGTAAACAGCAATGTTGTGACACTCTTTAAACAGGGCAATACTGCCATCTACTGTACATGCATATGTGACAATAACATCCAGGGCTTTTAGAGAGTGCAGTGCACAACTGCGCACACAACAAGGAGACAAAGCAGAAGAACGCGGAAGATACAGCCATGGCGACGCCGACGACAAGTAAGATGAAGAAACATGCTTATAAGTTCCAAGCCGCAGCTGCGATTGGACCTGGATAGCCTCCGGGAAGAAGTAGTGGAAGACCAAGTGCTTGGCAGTGAAGATCTTCCTCAGGAAGCAAAGATTGACCGGTTTTTGGCCATGCTCGGGAGGGATGGAAAATTCCAGACTCTCGTGCATTTGATGAAAGCACTTTTGTGCGTGCCACACAGCAATGCATCATCAGAGAGGTTGTTCAGCATGGTTATAAAAATAGTGACAGAGAATAGAACAAGGATGGACAATTCAACCCTTAACTCAACAATGAGTAGATGAGTGTTATGTGTGTGTATATGTGTAAATAAATGAAAACTGAAATTCAAGTATTTATTTTATATATATATATATATATATATATATATATATATATATATATATATATATATATATATATATGTCTTATATCTCCTGATGATTGAGGGAACCCCTCATGAAACAGGCCTGTAAAGATGAAGTAGTCTTGTGATTTTTTTCCCCACACATACATATATATATATATAGCTATACATACATATATATATATATATAGCTATACATACATACATATATATATATATATATATATATATAATATATATATATATATATATATATATATATATATATATATATATATATATATATATATATATATATATATATATGAAATACTTGACTTGGTGAATTCTAGCTCTAAATATACTCCTCCCCTCTTAACCACACCCCCAACCACGCCCCCACCCCACCCCTGACCATGCCTTCCCCACCCCCACCTCCTGAAATCGGAGGTCTCAATGTTGGCAAGTATGAGTTTAGGAGTTATGTTTAAATAACTGTCATAGTGAGTGTGGCAGTTACACTGTCATATTGAGTAAAAAAAACTAACTTGTGTCTTTGCAAACCTCACAAAAGAAAACGTTTCTAATAAAAATCACAAAGATACATTTCTTCACGCATTATTAGACATTTTTCATGTGTGGTTTAAGAATTATGTTTAAATAACTGTCATATTGAGTGTGGCAGTTATACTGTCATTATGTGTAAAACCTAATTTTGTATTTCCAAACCTTATAAAAACAACTGATTCTAGTAAAACATAGATTCAATTTTACAGGCATTTTTAGACATTTTACATGTTTGGTTTAGGAGTTGTGTTTGAATACATTTTTTATTTTTTATTCTTATTGTTGCTTTTTATTTTTATTCTATTGTAATATGTTTCTATTTTGTTTCAATTTATACCCCCATTATTTACTTTTCACTTTTTACAATTTTGTACACTACTGCTGGAATTTAAATTTTCCTGAGGGAACTCTCCTGAAGGAATCAATCAAGTACTATCTATGTATCTATCTATTTATGTCTCCTGGCTGGCCTGTAAATGCCTCGGGATCCCCCGAGAAGAGCTGGACAAAGTGGCTGGGGAGAGGAAAGTCTGGGCTTCTCTGCTTAGGCTGCTGCCCCCGCAACCTGACCTCGGATAAGCAGGAAGAAAATGGATGGATTTAGTATGACAGTTATACTGTCATATTAAGTAAAAAAATAACTTGGGTCTTTGCAAACATTACAAAATATATTTTTTCTAGTAAAACTCACTAAGATACATAACTCAAGGCATTATTAGCCATTTTGCATGTGTGGTTTAGGACTTATGTTTAAATAATCGTCAGATTGAGTGTGACAGTATACTGTCATAGTGAGTAAAACCCATATTTTGTAATTGCAAACCTTATGAAAACAAATGATTCTACTAAAACTCACATGGATACAATATTACGGGCAATACGGCCTAACCAATCTGGCGCCCTAGGCAAGATTTTAGGTGGCGCCCCCCCACATCGGCAGTGAAGTGTATATACTCACAAGAAACCGAATAGCTTTGTCTTTGACCTTTTTTTTTACTTACAACCAGAGGTGGGTAGTAACGCGCTACATTTACTCCGTTACATCTACTTGAGTAAATTTTGGGATAAATTGTACTTCTAAGAGTAGTTTTAATGCAACATACTTTTACTTTTACTTAAGTATATTTATAGAGAAGGAACGCTACTTTTACTCCGCTACTTTTATCTACATTCAGCTCGCTACTCGCTACTAATTTTTATCGATCTGTTAATGCACGCTTTGTTTGTTTTGGTCTGTCAGACAGACCTTCAAAGTGCCTGCCTTACTGGTGACGTTTCACTTCGTTCCACCAATCAGATGCAGTCACTGGTGACGTTGGACCAATCAAACAGAGCCAGGTGGTCACATGACCTGACTTAAACAAGTTGAAAAACTTATTGGGGTGTTACCATTTAGTGGTCAATTGTACGGAATATTTACTGTACTGTGCAATCTAATCATAAAAGTTCCAATCAATCAATCAAAAGTGTGAAGGAAAAAATATACTTTTTTTATTTCAACCGTACATCCCGTCAAAAGCCTCAAGACTGACCGCACATGAGGATGTTCCTGTCTTCACAATAAAAGTGCCGCTCCATCGCGCCTGCGCTTTCAAAACAAGAGTCTCCGAAAGCCAGCGCGAACAAGCTAGCAAGCTACGGAGTTTGACGCCAATATATTTCTTGTAAAGTGTATAAAAACGAATATGGAAGCTGGACAAACAAGGTGCCAAAAACCAACCACTTTCATGTGGTATTAGACAGAAAGGAGGAACTTTTCTTCTCCTCCATTTGAAAACGTGGACGTTATCATCACTACTGTCTGATTACAGTCAACGCAAGTCATCAGAATCAGGTAATACACCAACTTATATTCTAGTCTGCATGAAAGAAAATAATCTATATGTTAAACATGCATGTATATTCATTAAAACATCTTTAACATGTAAACAAAAACAGCAAAATAAATACATATAAATTATATACTGTATATATCAATGTATATGTATGTATATATATATATATATATATATATATATATATATATATATATATATATATATGTGTGTGTGTGTGTGTATGTTACTCATCAGTTACTCAGTACTTGAGTAGTTTTTTCACAACATACTTTTTACTTTTACTCAAGTAAATATTTGGGTGACTACTCCTTACTTTTACTTGAGTAATAAATCTCTAAAGTAACAGTACTCTTACTTGAGTACAATTTCTGGCTACTCTAGCCACCTCTGCTTACAACTATACCTAATATATAAAGGGGTGGAAAAGTGACTATTACCTGCACGGCAAACATTAGCTAACCAGAAGGCAATAACAATGTAAACAAAAACACCTGCTTAAAAGATCTAATACAAATGTCCCTGAGGAATGTAAGGTGGGAGTACTGTAATTACCTACCGTTACATTATTATTTTCCATAACAATTTAGCCCCCTCCACAATATTAACCCGACGTTAAAACAGAACTAGCTATTTATTGATTAGCAATTGCCGAATCATGTAACATTAGCTTAATGCTAAAAAGCCAGGTTACTATCACATTCTGTAACAGACAAATAATTTCATGTAGGCTAACGTTACCTACCTGCTACCTCTGTCTTTTCTTGTTTCTCCTCCTCTTCTTTTCTCTTTTTTCTTCCCTGGGCACCTGACAGTTTTGGCCGTTTTGACATCTTGTGTTGATTTTTTGATGTGGTGACGTCCAAAAAGAGTCATGATACGGGAAAGGGGGGGGGGGGCACCGTGCGGGGGGAAGGGTGGGGGGCGTAATGTTGTAACAAATAATATTTCTATTAAATAGGCTTTAATTTGCATTTTAATTAACGTGGGATTATTTTTTGTATTTAGAAATAATAGTACCAACTTTTTTTTTTTTTTTTTTTCTCCAACATTTGTGGCACTGGCGTGGCGCCCCCTGATGGACGGCGTCCTTAGCATTTGCCTATGCGGCCTATGCCACGGGCCGGCCCTGATTACGGGCATTTTTAGACATAATGCATGTTTGGTTTTGGAGTAATGTTTATATATTTTTCATATTTTGTATGACAGTAATACTGTCATATTGAATAAAAAAAACTAACTTGTATCTGTACAAACCTTAAAAAATATTTGTTTCCCTGTAAAACTCACAAAGAGACATTTCTCCAGGCATTATTAGCCATTGTGCACATGTGGTTTAGGAGTTATGTTTAAATAAATGTCAAATTGAATGTGGCAGTTATACTGTTATTATGAGTAAAACCTAATTTTTGTAAATGTTAACCTTACCACAATACCTGATTCTGGTAAAACTCACATAGATTCAATATTACAGGCATTTTTAGACATTTTACATGTTTGGTTTAGAGTTGTGTTTGAATACATTTGTATTGCTTTTTTCAATAGGGCAAGTCCGACGGGCAGGAGGCCGCGGGGAAGACCCAGGACACATTGGGAAGACTATGTCTCCCGGCTGGGCTGTCGAACGCCTCGGGATCCCCCGAGATGAGCTGGACGAAGTGGTTGGGGATAGGGAAGTCCGGGCTTCTCTGCTTAGGCTGCTGCCCCTGCAACCGGACCTCGGATAAGCGGAAGAAAATGGATGGATTTAGTATGACAGTTATACTGTCATATTAAGTAAAAAAAACTAACTTACAAAATATATTTTTTCTAGTAAAACTCACAAAGATACATATCTACAGGCATTATTAGCCATTTTGCATGTGTGGTTTAGGAGTTATGTTTAAATAACTGTCATATTGAATGTGGCAGTAATACTGTCATCATGACCTAATTTTTGTAATTGTAAACCTTACCAAAATACCTGATTCTGGTAAAACTCACAAAGATTCAATATTACAGGCATTTTTAGACAGATTACATGTTTGGTTTTGGGGTTATGTTTATACAACTTTCATATTTAGTATAACAGTTATACTATCATATTGAGTACAAAAAACAAAAATGTGTTTCTTTGCAAACCATACAAAAGATCATTGTTTTAGTTAATCTAACAAAGATACATTTCTCCAAGCATTATTAGTCATTTTGCATTTGTTGTTTAGGAGTTATGTTTAAATAACTGTCATAGTGAGTAAAACCTAATTTTTGTATTTGCAAAAACCTTACAAAAACAACTGATTCTAGTAAAACTCACATGGATGCAATATTGCAGGCATTTTTAGACATGATGCATGTTTGATTTTGGAGTTGTGTTTATATAACTTTCATATTTAGTATTACAGTAATACTGTCATATTGAGTAATAAAAACTAACTTGTGTCTTTACAAACCTTACAAAACATTTTTTTCCTGCAAAACTCACAAAGAGACATTTCTCCAGGCATTATTAGCCATTTGGCATGTGTGGTTTAGGAGTTATGTTTAAATAACTGTCAGATTGAGTGTGACAGTATACTGTGAGTAAAACCCATATTTTGTATTTGCAAACCTTACAAAAACAACTGATTCTAGTAAAACTCACATGGATACAAAATTACAGGCATTTTTAGAGATAATGCATGTTTGGTTTTGGAGTTATGTTTATATAACTTCCATATTTAGTATGACAGTAACACTGTCATATTTAGTAAAAAAAAACTAACTTGTGTCGGTACAAACATTACAAAACATTTTTTTTCCAGTAAAACTCACAAAGAGACATTTCTCCAGGCATTAATAGCCATTGTGCATGTGTGGTTTAGGAGTTATGTTTAAATAGATGTCAAATTGAATGTGGCAGTTATACTGTCATTATGAGTGAAACCTAATTTTTGTAATTGTAAACCTTACCAAAATACCTGATTCTGGTAAAACTCACATAGATTCAATATTACATGCATTTTTAGACGGATTGCATGTTTGGTTTTGGAGTTTTGATTATAAAACTTTCATATTTAGTATGACAGTTATACTGTATATTACCATTGAGTAAAAAAAAACCTAACTTGTGACTTTGCAAACCTTACAATAGATCGTTATTCTAGTAAAGACTTAGACTTAGACTTTCTTTTTATTGTCATTCAAATTTGAACTTTACAGCACAGATAAGAACGAAATGTCGTAGTGCAGGATAAAAAAGCAATAAGGTGCATATTTCGATAAATAAATATATATAAATAATATATAAATACTATATATATATATGTATATATATATATATATATATATATATATATATATATATATATATATATATATATATATATATATATATATATATATATATATATATATATACACATATATATATAATAAATAAATATATATAAATATAGATAAATAGATTACTGTGCAGATAAATATATTGCACTTTTTCCACATGCGCCCACGTTTATGGGTGTATGTAATATTGTTTATTTCATTCCAGCGAGTTAATTCATTTTGAGGGGAGTTGAGGAGATAATTTAATTATGATGCGTTCAAGAGTCTTACGGCCTGAGGGAAGAAGCTGCTACAGAAGCTGGAGGTTCTGCTTCGGAGGCTGCGGAACCTCTTTCTAGAGTCCAGCAGTGAAAACTGTCCTTGGTGGGGGTGGGAGGAGTCTTTGCAAATTTTCTGAGCCCTGGTCAGGCAGCACTTTTTGCGATCTCCTGGATAGGAGGAAGAGGAGTCCTGATGATCTTTTCCGCCGTCCTCACCACTCTCTGGAGATACTTCCAGTCTGAGGCACTGCAGGCTCCAGTCCAGACAGAGATACTGTTGGTCAGCAGGCTCGCTATAACAACGATACATCTCTCCAAGCATTATTAGCTATTTTGCATTTGTTGTTTAGGAGTTATGTTTAAATAACTGTCAAAGTAAATAAAACCTAATTTTGGTATTTGAAAACCTTACAAAAACAACTGATTCTAGTAAAACTCACACAGATACAATATTACAGGCATTTTTAGACATAATACATGTTTGGTTTTGGAGTAATGTTTGGCGCAGTGGAAGAATGGCCGTGCGCGACCCGAGGTTCCCTGGTTCAATCCCCACCTAGTACCACCCTCGTCATGTCCGTTGTGTCCTGAACAAGACACTTCACCCTTGCTCCTGATGGGTGCTGGTTAGCGCCTTGCATGGCAGCTCCCTCCATCAGTGTGTAAATGTGGAAGTAGTGTCAAAGCGCTTCGAGTACCTTGAAGGTAGAAAAGCGCTATACAAGTACAACCCATTTATTTATATATAGTATGACAGCTATACTGTTATATTGAGTAAAAAAAACTAACTTGTGCCTTTACAAACCTAACACAATATATTTTTTCTAGTAAAACTCACAAAGAGACATTTCCCCAGGTATTATTAGCCATTGTGCATGTGTGGTTTAGGAGTTATGTTTAAATAAATGTCAAATTTAATGTGGCAGGTATACTGTCATGAGTAAAACCTAATTGTTGTAATTGTAAACCTTACCAAAATACCTGATTCTGGTAAAACTCACATAGATTGAATATTACATGCATTTTTAGACGGATTGCTTGTTTGGTTTTGGAGTTATGTTTTTACAACTTTCATATTTAGTATGACAGTTATACTGTCATAGAGTAAAAAAAACAAATAACTTGCGTCTTTGCAAACCTTACAAAAGATCATTATTCTGGTAAAGACTTAGACTTTCTTTTTATTGTCATTCAAATTTGAACTTTACAGCATAGATAACACAATTTCGTTACATAAGCTCATGGTAGTGCAGGATAAAAAAGCAATAAGGTGCATTTATAAATAAATAAATACAAATAATATATAAAATAAATAAATATACTTAAATATATATAAATAAATAAAAATATTACTGTGCAGATAAATATATTGCACTTTTTCCACATGCACCCACGTTTATGGGTGTATGTTATATTGTTTTTTGTTTATTCCAGCGAGTTAATCCATTTTGAGGGGAGTTGAGGGGATAATTTAATTATAATGCGTTCAAGAGTCTTACGGCCTGAGGGAAGAAGCTGGAGGTTCTGCTTCGGAGGCTGCGGAACCTCTTTCTAGAGTCCAGCAGTGAAAACAGTCCTTGGTGGGGGTGGGGGGAGTCTTTGCAAATTTTCTGAGCCCTGGTCAGGCAGCGCTTTTTGCGATCTCCTGGATAAGAGGAAGAGGATTCCTGAAGATCTTTTCCGCGGTCCTCACCACTCTCTGGAGAGACTTCCAGTCTGAGGCACTGCAGGCTCCAGTCCAGACAGAGATGCTGTTGGTCAGCAGGCTCTCTATAACAAAGATACAGTTCTCCAAGCATTATTAGCTATTTGCATTTGTTGTTTAGGATTTATGTTTAAATAACTGTCATAGTGAGTAAAACCTAAATTTTGTATTTGCAAACCTTACAAAAACAATTGATTCTAGTAAAACTCAGATACAATATCAAAGGCATTTTTAGACATAATGCATGTTTGGTTTTGGAGTTGTGTTTATATAACTTTCATATTTAGTATTACAGTAATACTGTCATATTGAGTAAAGAAAAAACAACTAACTTGTGTCTTTACAAACCTTACAAAATATTTTTCCCAGTAAAACTCAAAGATACATTTCTACAGGCATTATTAGCCATTTTGCATGTGCGGTTTCGGATTTATGTTTAAATAAGTGTCATATTGAGTGTGAAAGTCATAGTGAGTAAAACAAACTAACTTGTGTCTTTGCAATGCTTACAAAAGAAAATGTTACTTGTAAAACTCACAAAAGATACATTTCTTCATGCATTATTAGAAAATGTTCATGTGTAGTTTAGGAGTTATGTTTTAATAACTGTCAAATTGAGTGTGGCAGTTATACTGTCATTAAGTGTTAAACCTAATTTTTGTATTTGCAAACCTTACAAAAACAACTGATTCTAGTAAAACTCTTATAGATTCAATATTGCAGGCATTTAGACATTTCACATGTTTGGTTTAGGAGTTGTGTTTGAATACATTTTAATTGCTTTTTTTCGTTAGGGCAAGTCCGACCGGCAGGAGGCCACAGGGAAGCCCCAGGACACATTGGGAAGACTATGTCAGCCGGCTGGCCTGGGAACGCTTCGGGATCCCCAGAGAAGAGCTGGACGAAGTGGCTGGGGAGAGGGAAGTCTGGGCTTCTCTGCTTAGGCTGCTGCCCCCGCAACCCGACCTCGGATAAGCGGAAGAAAATGGATACATTTAGTATGACAGTTATACTATTATATTGAGTAAAAAAAACTAACTTGTGTCTTTAAAAAACCTTACAAATTATATGTTTTCTAGTAAAACTCACAAAGATACATCTCCAGGCAATATAAGCCTTTTTGCATGTGGTTTAGGGGTTATGTTTAAATAACTGCCATATTGAATGTGGCAGTTATACTGTCATGAGTAAAACCTAATTTTTGTAATTGTAAACCTTACCAAAATACCTGATTCTGGTAAAACTCACATAGATTCAATATTACAGGTATTTTTAGACGGATTGCATGTGTAGTTTTGAAATTATGTTTATACAACTTTCTTATTTAGTATGACAGTGATACTATCATATTGAGTAAAAAAACTAACTTGTGTCTTTGCAAACCTTACAAAAGAACATTTTAGTAAAACTCAAAGATACATCTCCAGGCATTATTAGCCATTTTGCATTTGTTGTTTAGGAGTTATGTTTAAATAACTGGCATAGTGAGTAAAACTTAATTTTTGTATTTGCAAACCTTACAAAAACAACTGATTCTAGTAAAACTCACATGCATTCAATATTACAGTTATTTTTAGACATTTTGCCTGTTTGGTTTAGAAATTATGATGGAATACATTTGTATTGCTTTTTTCGCATTATCTCAGGATTTTAGGAATATTACTGTCATATTGAGAAAAAAACTACTTTTTGTGTTTGCAAGCCTTAAAAAAGCATATGTTTCGAGTTAAACTCACAAGAATGCATTATTTCAGGCAATATTAGCTCATTGTTATGTGTAGTTTAAGAGTTATGTTTAATTTACGGTCATATTGAGTGTACATTGTCATGGTGAAAAAAAACACAATTTTTTATTTGCAAAAATATCAAACACAGCTGATTCTAGTAAAATTCACAAGGATTCATTATTACAGGCATTTTTACACATATTGCATGTTTGACTTAGGAAATATGTTTGAATACATTTTTAATGCTTTTTTCGCATTATCTCAGGATTTTAGGGATATAACTGTCATAATGAGTAAAAAACTACTTTTTGTGTTTGCAAGATTTAAAAAAGCATATGTTTAGAGTAAAACTCCGTAGAATGCATTATTTGAGGCAACATTAGCCATTTTGCATGTGTAGTTAGGAGTTATTTTTAAATAACTGTCATATTGAGTCTGACAGTATACTGTCATAGTGAGTAAAACTTAATTTTTGTATTTGCAAACATTATAAAAACATCTGATTCTAGTAAAACTCACATGGATTTAATATTACAGGCATTTTTAGACATTTTACATTGTTGGTTTAGGAATTATGTTGGAATACATTTTTATTGCTTTTTTCGCATTATCTCAGGATTTTAAGAACATTACTGTCATATTGAGTAAAAAACTACTTTTTGTGTTTGCAAGCCTTAAAAAAGCATATGTTTCGAGTAAAACTCACAATAATGCATTATTTCAGGCAATAATAGCTCATTTTTATGTGTAGTTTAGGAGTTATGTTTATTTACTGCTATATTGAGTGTACTTGTCATGGTGAAAAAAACCTAATTTTTTTTATTTGCAAAAATTTCAAACACAACCGGTTCTAGTAAAACTCACATGGATTCAATAATACAGGCATTTTTACACATTTTGCATGTTTAGTTTAGAAATTATGATTGAATACATTTTTATTGCTTTTTTCGCAGTATCTCGGAGTTTAAGAACATTACTGTCATATTGAGTAAAAAAAATACTTTTTGTGTTTGCAAGCCTTAAGAAAGCATATGTTTCGAGGAAAACTCCCAAGAATCCATTATTTCAAACATTATTAGCCATTTTGCATGAGTAGTTTAGGAGTTATGATTAAAAAACTGTCATATTGAGTGTGACAGTTTACTTTCATAAAGAGTAAAACCTAATTTTTGTTTTTGCAAACCTTACTCCAACAACTGATTCTAGTAAAACTCATATGGATATTACAGGCATTTTTAGACATTTTGCATTGCTGGTTTAGGAATTATGTTGGAATACATTTTTATTGTTTTTTTTCGCATTATCTCAGGAGTTTAAGAACATTACTGTCATATTGAGTAAAAAAATACTTTTTGTGTTTGCAAGCCTTAAGAAAGCATATGTTTCCAGGAAAACTCCCAATAATTCATTATTTCAAACATTATTAGCCATTTTGCATGAGTAGTGTAGGAGTTATGATTAAAAAACTGTCATATTGAGTGTGACAGTTTACTTTCATAAAGAGTAAAACCTAATTTTTTTTTTGCAAACTTCACTAAAACAACTGATTCTAGTAAAACTCACATGGATTCAATAATACAGGCATTTTTGCACATTTTGCATGTTTAGTTTAGAAATTATGATTGAATACATTTTTATTGCTTTTTTCGCATTATCTCAGGATTTTAAGAACATTACTGTCATATTGAGTAAAAAACTACTTTTTGTGTTTGCAAGCCTTAAAAAAGCATATGTTTCGAGTAAAACTCACAAGAATGCATTATTTCAGGCAATATAAGCTCATTTTTAAGTGTAGTTTAGGAGTTATGATAATGTGATGATGCTAATAAATAATAATAATAAATGTCATATTGAGTGTGACAGTTTACTTTCATAAAGAGTAAAACCTATTTTTTGTTTTTGCAAACCTTACTAAAACAACTGATTCTAGTTAAACTCACAAGGATTCAATAATACAGGCATTTTTACACATTTTGCATGTTTACTTTAGAAATTATGATTGAATACATTTTTATTGCTTTTTTCGCATTATCTCAAGATTTAAAGAACATTACTGTCATATTAGGTAAAAAAAAAACTTTTTGTGTTTGCAAGCCTTAAAAGCATAAGTTTCGAGGAAAACTCCCAAGGATCCATTATTTCAAACATTATTAGCCATTTTGCAAGAGTAGTTTAGGAGTTATGATTAAAAAACTGTCATATTGAGTGTGACAGTTTACTTTCTTAAAGAGTAAAACCTAACTTCTGTTTTTGCAAACTTTACTAAAACAACTGATTCTAGTAAAACTCACATGGATTCAATAATACAGGCATTTTTACACATTTTGCATGTTTAGTTTAGAAATTATGATTTAATAAATTTTTATTGCTTTTTTCGCATTATCTCAGGATTTTAAGAACATTACTGTCATATTGAGTAAAAAAATACTTTTTGTGTTTGCAAGCCTTAAGAAAGCATATGTTTCCAGGAAAACTCCCAATAATTCATTATTTCAAACATTATTAGCCATTTTGCATGAGTAGTTTAGGAGTTATGATTAAAAAACTGTCATATTGAGTGTGACAGTGTACTTTCATAAAGAGTAAAATCTAATTTTTGTTTTTGCAAACCTTACTAAAACAACTGATTCTAGTAACACTCACATGGATTTAATATTACAGGCATTTTTAGACATTTTGCATTGTTGGTTTAGGAATTATGTTGGAATACATTTTTATTGCTTTTTTCGCATTATCTCAGGAATTTAAGAACATTACTGTCATATTGAGTAAAAAAATACTTTTTGTGTTTGCAAGCCTTAAGAAAGCATATGTTTCGAGGAAATCTCCCAAGGATCCATTATTTCAAAACAACTGAATCTAGTAAAATTCACATGGATTCAATATTACAGGCATTTTTACACATATTGCATGTTTGACTTAGGAAATATGATTGAATACATTGTTATTGCTTTTTTCGCATTATCTCAGGATTTTAGGAAAATAACTGTCATATTGAGTAAAAAACTACTTTTTGTGTTTGCAAGATTTAAAAAAGCATATGTTTAGAGTACAACTCCGTAGAATGCATTATTTGAAGCATCATTAGCCATTTTGCATGTGTAGTTAGGAGTTATTTTTAAATAACTGTCATATTGAGTGTGACAGTACACTTTCATAAAGAGTAAAACCTAATTTTTGTTTTTGCAAACTTTACTAAAACAACTGATTCTAGTAAAACTCACATGGATTCAATAATACAGGCATATTTACACATTTTGCATGTTTAGTTTAGAAATTATGATTGAATACATTTTTATTGCTTTTTTCGCATTATCTCAGGATTTTAAGAACAGTACTGTCATATTGAGTAAAAAAATACTTTTTGTGATTGCAAGCCTTAAGAAAGCAAATGTTTCGAGGAAAACTCCCAAGGATCCATTATTTCAAACATTATTAGCCATTTTGCATGAGTAGTTTAGGAGTTATGATTAAAAAACTGTCATATTGAGTGTGACAGTTTACTTTCATAAAGAGTAAAACCTAACTTCTGTTTTTGCAAACTTTACTAAAACAACTGATTCTAGTAAAACTCACATGGATTCAATAATACAGACATTTTTACACATTTTGCATGTTTAGTTTAGAAATTATGATTGAATACATTTTTATTGCTTTTTTCGCATTATCTCAGGATTTTAAGAACATTACTGTCATATTGAGTAAAAAAATACATTTTGTGTTTGCAAGCCTTAAGAAAGCATATGTTTCGAGGAAATCTCCCAAGGATCCATTATTTCAAACATTATTAGCCATTTTGCATGAGTAGTTTAGGAGTTATGATTAAAAAACTGTCATATTGAGTGTGACAGTTTACTTTCATAAAGAGTAAAACCTAATTTTTGTTTTTGCAAACCTTACTAAAACAACTGATTCTAGTAACACTCACATGGATTTAATATTACAGGCATTTTTAGACATTTTGCATTGTTGGTTTAGGAATTATGTTGGAATACATTTTTATTGCTTTTTTCGCATTATCTCAGGAATTTAAGAACATTACTGTCATATTGAGTAAAAAAATACTTTTTGTGTTTGCAAGCCTTAAGAAAGCATATGTTTCGAGGAAATCTCCCAAGGATCCATTATTTCAAACATTATTAGCCATTTTGCATGAGTAGTTTAGGAGTTATAATTAAAAATTGTCATAATGAGTGTGACAGTTTACTTTCATAAAGAGTAAAATCTAATTTTTGTTTTTGCAAAGCTTACTAAAACAACTGAATCTAGTAAAATTCACATGGATTCAATATTACAGGCATTTTTACACATATTGCATGTTTGACTTAGGAAATATGATTGAATACATTGTTATTGCTTTTTTCGCATTATCTCAGGATTTTAGGAAAATAACTGTCATATTGAGTAAAAAACTACTTTTTGTGTTTGCAAGATTTAGAAAAGCATATGTTTAGAGTACAACTCCGTAGAATGCATTATTTGAAGCATCATTAGCCATTTTGCATGTGTAGTTAGGAGTTATTTTTAAATAACTGTCATATTGAGTGTGACAGTACACTTTCATAAAGAGTAAAACCTAATTTTTGTTTTTGCAAACTTTACTAAAACAACTGATTCTAGTAAAACTCACATGGATTCAATAATACAGGCATATTTACACATTTTGCATGTTTAGTTTAGAAATTATGATTGAATACATTTTTATTGCTTTTTTCGCATTATCTCAGGATTTTAAGAACATTACTGTCATATTGAGTAAAAAATACTTTTTGTGATTGCAAGCCTTAAGAAAGCAAATGTTTCGAGGAAAACTCCCAAGGATCCATTATTTCAAACATTATTAGCCATTTTGCAAGAGTAGTTTAGGAGTTATGATTAAAAAACTGTCATATTGAGTGTGACAGTTTACTTTCATAAAGAGTAAAACCTAACTTCTGTTTTTGCAAACTTTACTAAAACAACTGATTCTAGTAAAACTCACATGGATTCAATAATACAGACATTTTTACACATTTTGCATGTTTAGTTTAGAAATTATGATTGAATACATTTTTATTGCTTTTTTCGCATTATCTCAGGATTTTAAGAACATTACTGTCATATTGAGTAAAAAAATACTTTTTGTGTTTGCAAGCCTTAAGAAAGCATATGTTTCGAGGAAATCTCCCAAGGATCCATTATTTCAAACATTATTAGCCATTTTGCATGAGTAGTTTAGGAGTTATGATTAAAAAATTGTCATATTGAGTGTGACAGTTTACTTTCATAAAGAGTAAAATCTAATTTTTGTTTTTGCAAACCTTACTAAAACAACTGATTCTAGTAACACTCACATGGATTTAATATTACAGGCATTTTTACACATTTTGCATTGTTGGTTTAGGAATTATGTTGGAATACATTTTTATTGCTTTTTTCGCATTATCTCAGGAATTTAAGAACATTACTGTCATATTGAGTAAAAAAATACTTTTTGTGTTTGCAAGCCTTAAGAAAGCAAATGTTTCGAGGAAAACTCCCAGGATCCATTATTTCAAACATTATTAGCCATTTTGCATGAGTAGTTTAGGAGTTATGATTAAAAAACTGTCATATTGAGTGTGACAGTTTATTTTTTTAAAGAGTAAAACCTATTTTTTGTTTTTGCAAACCTTACTAAAACAACTGATTCTAGTTAAACTCACATGGATTTATTATTACAGGCATTTTTAGACATTTTGCATTGTTGGTTTAGGAATTATGTTGGAATACATTTTTATTGCTTTTTTCGCATTATCTCAGCATTTTAAGAACATTACTGTCATATTGAGTAAAAACTACTTTTTGTGTTTGCAAGCCTTAAAAAAGCATATGTTTCGAGTAAAACTCCCAAGAATGCATTATTTCAGGCAATATTAGCTCATTTTTATGTGCAGTTTAGGAGTTACGTTTAATTTACTGTCATATTGAGTGTACATTGTCATGGTGAAAAAAACCTAATTTTTCTAATTGCAAACCTTTAAACAGAACTGATTCTAGTAAAACATACATTGATTCAATATTACAGGCATTTTTACACATTTTGCATGTTTGGTTTAGGAATTATAATGGAATACATTTTTATTTTGCTTTTTTCGTATTATCTCAGGATTTTAAGAACATTACTGTCATATTGAGTAAAAAAACTACTTTTTGTGTTTGCAAGATTTAAAAAAGCATATGTTTTGAGTAAAACTCCCAAGGATGCATTATTTCAGGCATCAATGGCCATTTTGCTTGTGTGGATTAGGAGTTTTTAAATAACTGTCATATTGCGTGTGGCAGTTATACTGTTATTATGAGTAAAACCTAATTTTTGTATTTTTAAACATTATAAACCACCTGATTCTAGTAAAATTCACAAAGATACAATATTACAGGCATTTTTAGACATAATGCAGGTTTGGTTTTGGAGTTAGGTTTATAACTTTTCATATTTAGTATGACAGTTATACTGTCATATTAAGTAAAAAAAAAAAGACTTGTGTCTTTGCAAACCTTACAAAATATTTTTTTCCAGTAAAACTCACAAAGATACATTTCTCTTATTAGCCATTTTGCATGTGTGGTTTCGGAGTTATGTTTAAATAACTGTCAGATACAGAGACAGAGACAGAGACAGTGTGCGAGGTGGAGAAGTTCCGGCTAGATATAGTTGGACTCACTTCGACGCACAGGAACCTGTTCTCTCGAGAGGGGCTGGACTCTCTTCCACTATGGCGTTGCAAGCAATGAGAGGCTGGGGTGGCAATTCTTGTTGTCCCCCCGGCTCAAAGACACGAGTATGGGGATCAGACTGTCTGATTGTGGCGGGTCGCTCCCTGTATGATCAGTGTAGGGCAGCCTTGGTCCGCTTAGGCTGCCCTTTGTCACCGATTCTGTTGTTAACTTTTATGGACAGAATTGCAGTCATGGCGTTGAGGGGATCCGGTTTGGTGGTTGCAGGATTAGGTCTCTGCTTTTTGCAGTTGATGTGGTTCTGATGGCTTCAACTGGCCAGGATCTCCAGCTCTCATTGGATGGCCGAGTATGAAGCGACTGGGATGAGAATCAGCACCTCCAAGTCCGAGTCCATGGTTCTCGCCCGGTAAAGGGTGGGGTGCCATTTCCAGGTTGAGGAGGCGATGGCACATACTAGATGGCCCCAAGTGGAGGAGTTCAAGTACCTAGGAGTCTTGTTCACGAGTGAGGGAAGAGTGGATCATGAGATCCACAGGCGGATCGGTGCGGCGTCTTCAGTAATGAGGACGCTATATCGATCCATTGTGGTGAAGAAGGAGCTGAGCCAGAATTAAAAGCTCTAAATTTACCGGTCGATCTACATTCCCATCCTGCACCCATGGTCATGGTTATGACCGAAAAGACAAGATCCCGGGTACAAGCGGCCAAATTGAGTTTCCTCCGCCGGGTGGCGGGTCTCTCCCTTAGAGATAGGATAAGAAGCTCTGTCATCCGGGAGGAACTCAGAGTAAAGCGCTGCTCCTCCACATTGAGAGGAGCCAGATGAGGTGGTTCGGGCATCTGCTCAGGATGCCACCCGAACGCCTCCCGAGGGAGGTGTTTAGGGCAAGTCCGACCGGCAGGAGGCCACGGGGAAGACCCAGGACACATTGGGAAGATTATGTCTCCCGGCTGGCCTGGGAACGCCTCAGGATCCCCCAAGAAAAGCTGGAAGAAGTCGCTGGGGAGAGGGAAGTCTGGGCTTCTCTGTTTAGGCTGCTGCCCCCGCAACCCGACCTCGGTTAAGCGGAAGAAAATGGATGGATTTAGTAACGACAACAAAAACTGATTCTAGTAAAACTCACATGGATACAATTTTACAGGTAATGCATGTTTGGTTTTGGAATTATGTTTATATAACTTTCATATGTATTATGACAGTTATACTGTCATCTTAAATAAAACTAACTTGTGTCTTTACAAACATTACAAACTATGTTTTTCCAGTAAAACTCACAAAAATATTTTTTTCCAGGCATTATTAGACATTTTTCATGTGTGGTTTAGGAAATATGTTTAAATAACTTTCATATTGACTGTGGCAGTTATACTGTTATTATGTGTAAAACCAAATTGTTGTATTTGCAAACCTTACAAAAACAACTGATTCTAGTAAAACTCACATAGATTCAATATTACAGGCATTTTTAGACATTTCACGTTTGAATACAGTTTTATTGCTTTTTTCGTTAGGGCAAGTCCGATCGGCAGGAGGCCACGGGGAAGACCCAGGACACATTGGGAAGACTATGTCTCAGGCTGGCCTGGGAACGCCTCGGGATCCCCCGAGAAGAGCTGGACAAAGTGGCTGGGGAGAGGGAAGTCTGGGCTTCCTGCTTAGGCTGCTTCCCCCGCAACCCGACCTCGGATAAGCGGAAGAAAATGGATGGATTTAGTATGACAGTTATACTGTCATATTGAGTAAAAAAAACTATTTTTCATAGATTCAATATTACAGGCATCTTTAGATGGATTGCATGTTTGGTTTTGGAGATATGTTTATACAACTTTCATATTTAGTATGTCAGTTATACTGTCATATTGAGTAAAAAAAAACAACTTGTGTCTGCAAACCTTACAAAAGATTATTATTCTAGTAAAACTAACAAAGATACATTTTTCCAAGCATTATTAGCATTTGTTGTTTCGGAGTTATAATGCTTGCATTGAGAGGTGACGGGCTCGGGTGGCAATTCTTGTTGCCCCCCGGCTCAAAGCCTGCACGTTGGAGTTCAACCCAGTGGACCAGTGGGTAGCTTTCCTCCGCCTTCGGGTGGGGGGACGGGTCCTGACTGTTGTTTGGCCTTACGTGCCAAACGGCAGCTCAGAGTACCCACCCTTTTTGGATTCACTCGAGGGAGTACTGGAAAGTGCTCCACCGGGTGATTCCCTCGTTCTACTGGGGGCCTTCAACGCTCATCTTGGCAACAACAGTGAAACCTGGAGAGGCGTGATTGGGAAGAATGGCCGCCCGGATCTGAACCCGAGTGGTGTTTTGTTATTGGACTTTTGTGCTCGTCACAGATTGTCAATAACAAACACCAAGTTCAAACATAAGGGTGTCCATATGTGCACTTGGCACCAGGACACCCTAGGCCGCAGTTCCATGATCGATTTTGTAGTTGTGTCATCGGATTTGCGGTCTCATGTTTTGGACACTCGGGTGAAGAGAGGGGCGGAGCTTTCTACCGATCACCACCTGGTGGTGAGTTGGCTGCGATGGTGGGGGAGGATGCCTGACAGACCTGGCAGGCCCAAACGCATTGTGAGGGTTTGCTGGGAACGCCTCCGGAAGAACTTTGAACATGTCACGAGGGAGGCGCTGGACATTGAGTCTGAGTGGACCATGTTCCGTGCCTCTCTTGTCGAGCCGGCTGATTGGAGCTGTGGCCGCAAGGAGTTTGGTGCCTGTCGTGGCGGTAATCCTAGAACCCGCTGGTGGACACCAGCAGTGAGGGATGCCGTCAAGCTGAAGAAAGAGCCTATCGGGTCCTTTTGGCTCCTGGGACTCCAGAGGCAGCCGACAGGCCAAGCGAAGTGCGGCTTCAGCGGTCGCAGAGGCAAAAACTCGGACATGGGAGGAGTTTGGAGAAGCCATGGAAAACGACTTCCAGACGGCTTCAAAGCGATTCTGGACCACCATCCGCCGGCTCAAGGGGGGGCAGCAGTGCACTGTAACACCGTGTATGGTGAGAATGGTGCGCTGCTGACCTCTACTGCAGCTGTTATTGATCGGTGGAGGGAATACTTCGAAGACCTCCTTAATCCCACTAACATGTCTTCCTATGAGGAAGCAGTGCCTGGGGAATCTGTGGTGGGCTCTCCTATTTCTGGGGCTGAGGATGCCAAGGTAGTTAAAAAGCTCCTCAATGGCAACGCCCTGGGGGTGGATGAGATCCGTCCGGAGTTCCTTAAGGCTCTGGATGCTGTGGGGCTGTCTTGGTTGACAAGACTCCGCAACATCGCGTGGACATCGGGGGCGGTACTTCTGGATTGGGAGACCGGGGTGGTGGTTCCTCTCTTTAAAAGGGGAACCAGAGGGTGTGTTTCAACTATCGTGAGATCACACTCCTCAGTCTTCCCGGTAAGGTCTATTCATGTGTACTGGAGAAGAGGCTACGCCGGATAGTCGAACCTCGGATTCAGGAGGAACAGTGTGGTTTACGTCCTGGTCGTGGAACTGCGGACCAGCTTTATACTCTCGGCAGGGTCCTTGAGGGTGCATGGGAGTTTGCCCAACCAGTCTACATGTGCTTTATGGACTTGGAGAAGGCATTCGACCATTTACCCCTGGAAGTCCTGTGGGGAGTGCTTAGAGAGTATGGGGTAACGGACTGTCTTATTGTGGCGGTTCGCTCCCTTTGCAAGAGTCAGAGCTTGGTCCGCATTGCCGGCAGTATGTCGGACCCGTTTCCAGTGAGGGTTGGACTCCGCCAAGGCTGCCCTTAGTCACCGATTCTGTTCATAACCTTTATGGACAGAATTTCTAGGCGCAGTCAGGGCGTTGAGGGGATCCGGTTTGGTGTCTGCAGGATTAGGTCTCTGCTATTTGCAGATGATGTGGTCCTGATGGGTTCATCTGGCCAAGATCTTCAGCCCTCACTGGATCGGTTCGCAGACGAGTGTGAAGTGACTGGGATGTGAATCAGCACCTCCAAGTCCGAGTCCATGGTTCTCGCCCGGAAAAGGGTGGAGTGCCATCTCCGGGTTGGGGAGGAGATCTTGCCCCAAGTTGAGGAGTTCAAGGACCTCAGAGTCTTGTTCACGAGTGAGGGAAGAGTGGATCGTGAGATCGACAGGCGGAACGGTGCGGCGTCTTCAGTAATGCGGACGCTGTATTGATCCGTTGTGGTGAAGAAGGAGCTGAGCCGGAAGGCAAAGCTCTCGATTTACCGGTCGATCTACGTTCCCATCCTCACCTATGGTCATGAGCTTTGTGTCATGGCCGAAAGGACAAAATCACGGGTACAAGCGGCCGAAATGAGTTTCCTCCGCCGGGTGGCGGGGCTCTCCCTTAGAGATAGGGTGAGAAGCTCTGTCATCCGGGAGGAGCTCAAAGTAAAGCCATTGCTCCTCCATTTCGAGAGGAGCCAGATGAGGTGGTTCGGGCATCTGGTCAGGATGCCACCCGAACGCCTCCCTAGGGAGGTGTTTCGGTCACGTCTGACCGGTAGGAGGCCCAGGAAGACCCAGGAAACGGGAAGCTTATCTCTCCCGGCTGGCCTGAGAACACCCCAGGATCCCCCGGGAGGAGCTGGACGAAGTGGCTGGGGAGAGGAAAGTCTGGGCTTCCCTGCTTAGGCTGCAGCCCCCGCAACCCGACCTCGGATAAACGGAAGAAAATGGATGGCTGGATGGATGGAGTTATGTTTAAATAACTGTCATAAAGAGTAAAACCTCATTTTTGTATTTGTAAACCTTACCAAAACAACTGATTTTAGCAAAACTCACACAGATTCAATATTACAGGCATTTTTAGACATTTTGCTTATTTGGTGTAGGAATTATGATGGAATACATTGTTTTTGCTTATTTCGCATTATCTCAGGATTTTAAGAACTTTACTGTCATATAGAGGAAACCAAATACTTTTTGTGTTTGCAAGCCTTAAAAAAGCATATGTTTCGAGTAAAACTCACAAGAATGCCTTATTTCAGGCATTATTAGCCATTTTTTATGTGTAGTTTAGGCATACTTGCCAATACTCCTGGATTTTCCAGGAGACTCCCGAAATTCAGCGCCTCTCACGAAAACCTCCCGGGACAAATTTTCTCCCGAAAATCTCCCGAAATTCAGGCTGATCTGAGTGAGGACAGCCTGTATTCATGTCTGCTGTCCCACGATATAAACAGCATGCCTGCCCAATCACGTTATAACTGTAGAATGATCGAGGGCGAGTTCTTGGTTTCTTATGTGGGTTTATTGTTAGGTAGTTTCATTAACGTCCTCCCAGCGCGGTAACAACACAAAACAACAGCAGTCACGTTTTCGTCTACCGTAAAGCAGTTTGTCTGCCGTAAACAGCAATGTTGTGACACTCTTTAAACAGGGCAATACTGCCATCTACTGTACATGCATATGTGACAATAACATCCAGGGCTTTTAGAGAGTGCAGTGCACAACTGCGCACACAACAAGGAGACAAAGCAGAAGAACGCGGAAGATACAGCCATGGCGACGCCGACGACAAGTAAGATGAAGAAACATGCTTATAAGTTCCAAGCCGCAGCTGCGATTGGACCTGGATAGCCTCCGGGAAGAAGTAGTGGAAGACCAAGTGCTTGGCAGTGAAGATCTTCCTCAGGAAGCAAAGATTGACCGGTTTTTGGCCATGCTCGGGAGGGATGGAAAATTCCAGACTCTCGTGCATTTGATGAAAGCACTTTTGTGCGTGCCACACAGCAATGCATCATCAGAGAGGTTGTTCAGCATGGTTATAAAAATAGTGACAGAGAATAGAACAAGGATGGACAATTCAACCCTTAACTCAACAATGAGTAGATGAGTGTTATGTGTGTGTATATGTGTAAATAAATGAAAACTGAAATTCAAGTATTTATTTTATATATATATATATATATATATATATATATATATATATATATATATATATATATATATATATATATATATATATATATATATGTCTTATATCTCCTGATGATTGAGGGAACCCCTCATGAAACAGGCTTGTAAAGATGAAGTAGTCTTGTGATTTTTTTCCCCACACATACATATATATATATATAGCTATACATACATATATATATATATATATAGCTATACATACATATATATATATATATATATATATATATAAATATATATATATATATATATATATATATATATATATATGAAATACTTGACTTGGTGAATTCTAGCTCTAAATATACTCCTCCCCTCTTAACCACACCCCCAACCACGCCCCCACCCCACCCCTGACCATGCCTTCCCCACCCCCACCTCCTGAAATCGGAGGTCTCAATGTTGGCAAGTATGAGTTTAGGAGTTATGTTTAAATAACTGTCATAGTGAGTGTGGCAGTTACACTGTCATATTGAGTAAAAAAAACTAACTTGTGTCTTTGCAAACCTCACAAAAGAAAACGTTTCTAATAAAAATCACAAAGATACATTTCTTCACGCATTATTAGACATTTTTCATGTGTGGTTTAAGAATTATGTTTAAATAACTGTCATATTGAGTGTGGCAGTTATACTGTCATTATGTGTAAAACCTAATTTTGTATTTCCAAACCTTATAAAAACAACTGATTCTAGTAAAACATAGATTCAATTTTACAGGCATTTTTAGACATTTTACATGTTTGGTTTAGGAGTTGTGTTTGAATACATTTTTTATTTTTTATTCTTATTGTTGCTTTTTATTTTTATTCTATTGTAATATGTTTCTATTTTGTTTCAATTTATACCCCCATTATTTACTTTTCACTTTTTACAATTTTGTACACTACTGCTGGAATTTAAATTTTCCTGAGGGAACTCTCCTGAAGGAATCAATCAAGTACTATCTATGTATCTATCTATTTATGTCTCCTGGCTGGCCTGTAAATGCCTCGGGATCCCCCGAGAAGAGCTGGACAAAGTGGCTGGGGAGAGGAAAGTCTGGGCTTCTCTGCTTAGGCTGCTGCCCCCGCAACCTGACCTCGGATAAGCAGGAAGAAAATGGATGGATTTAGTATGACAGTTATACTGTCATATTAAGTAAAAAAATAACTTGGGTCTTTGCAAACATTACAAAATATATTTTTTCTAGTAAAACTCACTAAGATACATAACTCAAGGCATTATTAGCCATTTTGCATGTGTGGTTTAGGACTTATGTTTAAATAATCGTCAGATTGAGTGTGACAGTATACTGTCATAGTGAGTAAAACCCATATTTTGTAATTGCAAACCTTATGAAAACAAATGATTCTACTAAAACTCACATGGATACAATATTACGGGCAATACGGCCTAACCAATCTGGCGCCCTAGGCAAGATTTTAGGTGGCGCCCCCCCACATCGGCAGTGAAGTGTATATACTCACAAGAAACCGAATAGCTTTGTCTTTGACCTTTTTTTTTACTTACAACCAGAGGTGGGTAGTAACGCGCTACATTTACTCCGTTACATCTACTTGAGTAAATTTTGGGATAAATTGTACTTCTAAGAGTAGTTTTAATGCAACATACTTTTACTTTTACTTAAGTATATTTATAGAGAAGGAACGCTACTTTTACTCCGCTACTTTTATCTACATTCAGCTCGCTACTCGCTACTAATTTTTATCGATCTGTTAATGCACGCTTTGTTTGTTTTGGTCTGTCAGACAGACCTTCAAAGTGCCTGCCTTACTGGTGACGTTTCACTTCGTTCCACCAATCAGATGCAGTCACTGGTGACGTTGGACCAATCAAACAGAGCCAGGTGGTCACATGACCTGACTTAAACAAGTTGAAAAAGTTATTGGGGTGTTACCATTTAGTGGTCAATTGTACGGAATATTTACTGTACTGTGCAATCTAATCATAAAAGTTCCAATCAATCAATCAAAAGTGTGAAGGAAAAAATATACTTTTTTTATTTCAACCGTACATCCCGTCAAAAGCCTCAAGACTGACCGCACATGAGGATGTTCCTGTCTTCACAATAAAAGTGCCGCTCCATCGCGCCTGCGCTTTCAAAACAAGAGTCTCCGAAAGCCAGCGCGAACAAGCTAGCAAGCTACGGAGTTTGACGCCAATATATTTCTTGTAAAGTGTATAAAAACGAATATGGAAGCTGGACAAACAAGGTGCCAAAAACCAACCACTTTCATGTGGTATTAGACAGAAAGGAGGAACTTTTCTTCTCCTCCATTTGAAAACGTGGACGTTATCATCACTACTGTCTGATTACAGTCAACGCAAGTCATCAGAATCAGGTAATACACCAACTTATATTCTAGTCTGCATGAAAGAAAATAATCTATATGTTAAACATGCATGTATATTCATTAAAACATCTTTAACATGTAAACAAAAACAGCAAAATAAATACATATAAATTATATACTGTATATATCAATGTATATGTATGTATATATATATATATATATATATATATATATATATATATATATATATATATATATATATATATATATATATATATATGTGTGTGTGTGTGTATGTTACTCATCAGTTACTCAGTACTTGAGTAGTTTTTTCACAACATACTTTTTACTTTTACTCAAGTAAATATTTGGGTGACTACTCCTTACTTTTACTTGAGTAATAAATCTCTAAAGTAACAGTACTCTTACTTGAGTACAATTTCTGGCTACTCTAGCCACCTCTGCTTACAACTATACCTAATATATAAAGGGGTGGAAAAGTGACTATTACCTGCACGGCAAACATTAGCTAACCAGAAGGCAATAACAATGTAAACAAAAACACCTGCTTAAAAGATCTAATACAAATGTCCCTGAGGAATGTAAGGTGGGAGTACTGTAATTACCTACCGTTACATTATTATTTTCCATAACAATTTAGCCCCCTCCACAATATTAACCCGACGTTAAAACAGAACTAGCTATTTATTGATTAGCAATTGCCGAATCATGTAACATTAGCTTAATGCTAAAAAGCCAGGTTACTATCACATTCTGTAACAGACAAATAATTTCATGTAGGCTAACGTTACCTACCTGCTACCTCTGTCTTTTCTCGTTTCTCCTCCTCTTCTTTTCTCTTTTTTCTTCCCTGGGCACCTGACAGTTTTGGCCGTTTTGACATCTTGTGTTGATTTTTTGATGTGGTGACGTCCAAAAAGAGTCATGATACGGGAAAGGGGGGGGGGGCACCGTGCGGGGGGAAGGGTGGGGGGCGTAATGTTGTAACAAATAATATTTCTATTAAATAGGCTTTAATTTGCATTTTAATTAACGTGGGATTATTTTTTGTATTTAGAAATAATAGTACCAACTTTTTTCTTTTTTTTTTTTCTCCAACATTTGTGGCACTGGCGTGGCGCCCCCTGATGGACGGCGTCCTTAGCATTTGCCTATGCGGCCTATGCCACGGGCCGGCCCTGATTACGGGCATTTTTAGACATAATGCATGTTTGGTTTTGGAGTAATGTTTATATATTTTTCATATTTTGTATGACAGTAATACTGTCATATTGAATAAAAAAAACTAACTTGTATCTGTACAAACCTTAAAAAATATTTTTTTCCCTGTAAAACTCACAAAGAGACATTTCTCCAGGCATTATTAGCCATTGTGCACATGTGGTTTAGGAGTTATGTTTAAATAAATGTCAAATTGAATGTGGCAGTTATACTGTTATTATGAGTAAAACCTAATTTTTGTAAATGTTAACCTTACCACAATACCTGATTCTGGTAAAACTCACATAGATTCAATATTACAGGCATTTTTAGACATTTTACATGTTTGGTTTAGAGTTGTGTTTGAATACATTTGTATTGCTTTTTTCATTAGGGCAAGTCCGACGGGCAGGAGGCCGCGGGGAAGACCCAGGACACATTGGGAAGACTATGTCTCCCGGCTGGGCTGTCGAACGCCTCGGGATCCCCCGAGATGAGCTGGACGAAGTGGTTGGGGATAGGGAAGTCCGGGCTTCTCTGCTTAGGCTGCTTCCCCTGCAACCGGACCTCGGATAAGCGGAAGAAAATGGATGGATTTAGTATGACAGTTATACTGTCATATTAAGTAAAAAAAACTAACTTACAAAATATATTTTTTCTAGTAAAACTCACAAAGATACATATCTACAGGCATTATTAGCCATTTTGCATGTGTGGTTTAGGAGTTATGTTTAAATAACTGTCATATTGAATGTGGCAGTAATACTGTCATCATGACCTAATTTTTGTAATTGTAAACCTTACCAAAATACCTGATTCTGGTAAAACTCACAAAGATTCAATATTACAGGCATTTTTAGACAGATTACATGTTTGGTTTTGGGGTTATGTTTATACAACTTTCATATTTAGTATAACAGTTATACTATCATATTGAGTACAAAAAACAAAAATGTGTTTCTTTGCAAACCATACAATAGATCATTGTTTTAGTTAATCTAACAAAGATACATTTCTCCAAGCATTATTAGTCATTTTGCATTTGTTGTTTAGGAGTTATGTTTAAATAACTGTCATAGTGAGTAAAACCTAATTTTTGTATTTGCAAAAACCTTACAAAAACAACTGATTCTAGTAAAACTCACATGGATGCAATATTGCAGGCATTTTTAGACATGATGCATGTTTGATTTTGGAGTTGTGTTTATATAACTTTCATATTTAGTATTACAGTAATACTGTCATATTGAGTAATAAAAACTAACTTGTGTCTTTACAAACCTTACAAAACATTTTTTTCCTGCAAAACTCACAAAGAGACATTTCTCCAGGCATTATTAGCCATTTGGCATGTGTGGTTTAGGAGTTATGTTTAAATAACTGTCAGATTGAGTGTGACAGTATACTGTGAGTAAAACCCATATTTTGTATTTGCAAACCTTACAAAAACAACTGATTCTAGTAAAACTCACATGGATACAAAATTACAGGCATTTTTAGAGATAATGCATGTTTGGTTTTGGAGTTATGTTTATATAACTTCCATATTTAGTATGACAGTAACACTGTCATATTTAGTAAAAAAAAACTAACTTGTGTCGGTACAAACATTACAAAACATTTTTTTCCCAGTAAAACTCACAGAGACATTTCTCCAGGCATTAATAGCCATTGTGCATGTGTGGTTTAGGAGTTATGTTTAAATAGATGTCAAATTGAATGTGGCAGTTATACTGTCATTATGAGTGAAACCTAATTTTTGTAATTGTAAACCTTACCAAAATACCTGATTCTGGTAAAACTCACATAGATTCAATATTACATGCATTTTTAGACGGATTGCATGTTTGGTTTTGGAGTTTTGATTATAAAACTTTCATATTTAGTATGACAGTTATACTGTATATTACCATTGAGTAAAAAAAAACCTAACTTGTGACTTTGCAAACCTTACAATAGATCGTTATTCTAGTAAAGACTTAGACTTAGACTTTCTTTTTATTGTCATTCAAATTTGAACTTTACAGCACAGATAAGAACGAAATGTCGTAGTGCAGGATAAAAAAGCAATAAGGTGCATATTTCGATAAATAAATATATATAAATAATATATAAATACTATATATATATATATATATATATATATATATATATATATATATATATATATATATATATATATATATATATACACATATATATATAATAAATAAATATATATAAATATATATAAATAGATAAATAGATTACTGTGCAGATAAATATATTGCACTTTTTCCACATGCGCCCACGTTTATGGGTGTATGTAATATTGTTTATTTCATTCCAGCGAGTTAATTCATTTTGAGGGGAGTTGAGGAGATAATTTAATTATGATGCGTTCAAGAGTCTTATGGCCTGAGGGAAGAAGCTGCTACAGAAGCTGGAGGTTCTGCTTCGGAGGCTGCGGAACCTCTTTCTAGAGTCCAGCAGTGAAAACTGTCCTTGGTGGGGGTGGGAGGAGTCTTTGCAAATTTTCTGAGCCCTGGTCAGGCAGCACTTTTTGCGATCTCCTGGATAGGAGGAAGAGGAGTCCTGATGATCTTTTCCGCCGTCCTCACCACTCTCTGGAGATACTTCCAGTCTGAGGCACTGCAGGCTCCAGTCCAGACAGAGATACTGTTGGTCAGCAGGCTCGCTATAACAACGATACATCTCTCCAAGCATTATTAGCTATTTTGCATTTGTTGTTTAGGAGTTATGTTTAAATAACTGTCAAAGTAAATAAAACCTAATTTTGGTATTTGAAAACCTTACAAAAACAACTGATTCTAGTAAAACTCACACAGATACAATATTACAGGCATTTTTAGACATAATACATGTTTGGTTTTGGAGTAATGTTTGGCGCAGTGGAAGAATGGCCGTGCGCGACCCGAGGTTCCCTGGTTCAATCCCCACCTAGTACCACCCTCGTCATGTCCGTTGTGTCCTGAACAAGACACTTCACCCTTGCTCCTGATGGGTGCTGGTTAGCGCCTTGCATGGCAGCTCCCTCCATCAGTGTGTAAATGTGGAAGTAGTGTCAAAGCGCTTCGAGTACCTTGAAGGTAGAAAAGCGCTATACAAGTACAACCCATTTATTTATATATAGTATGACAGCTATACTGTTATATTGAGTAAAAAAAACTAACTTGTGCCTTTACAAACCTAACACAATATATTTTTTCTAGTAAAACTCACAAAGAGACATTTCCCCAGGTATTATTAGCCATTGTGCATGTGTGGTTTAGGAGTTATGTTTAAATAAATGTCAAATTTAATGTGGCAGGTATACTGTCATGAGTAAAACCTAATTGTTGTAATTGTAAACCTTACCAAAATACCTGATTCTGGTAAAACTCACATAGATTGAATATTACATGCATTTTTAGACGGATTGCTTGTTTGGTTTTGGAGTTATGTTTTTACAACTTTCATATTTAGTATGACAGTTATACTGTCATAGAGTAAAAAAAACAAATAACTTGCGTCTTTGCAAACCTTACAAAAGATCATTATTCTGGTAAAGACTTAGACTTTCTTTTTATTGTCATTCAAATTTGAACTTTACAGCATAGATAACACAATTTCGTTACATAAGCTCATGGTAGTGCAGGATAAAAAAGCAATAAGGTGCATTTATAAATAAATAAATACAAATAATATATAAAATAAATAAATATACTTAAATATATATAAATAAATAAAAATATTACTGTGCAGATAAATATATTGCACTTTTTCCACATGCACCCACGTTTATGGGTGTATGTTATATTGTTTTTTGTTTATTCCAGCGAGTTAATCCATTTTGAGGGGAGTTGAGGGGATAATTTAATTATAATGCGTTCAAGAGTCTTACGGCCTGAGGGAAGAAGCTGGAGGTTCTGCTTCGGAGGCTGCGGAACCTCTTTCTAGAGTCCAGCAGTGAAAACAGTCCTTGGTGGGGGTGGGGGGAGTCTTTGCAAATTTTCTGAGCCCTGGTCAGGCAGCGCTTTTTGCGATCTCCTGGATAAGAGGAAGAGGATTCCTGAAGATCTTTTCCGCGGTCCTCACCACTCTCTGGAGAGACTTCCAGTCTGAGGCACTGCAGGCTCCAGTCCAGACAGAGATGCTGTTGGTCAGCAGGCTCTCTATAACAAAGATACAGTTCTCCAAGCATTATTAGCTATTTGCATTTGTTGTTTAGGATTTATGTTTAAATAACTGTCATAGTGAGTAAAACCTAAATTTTGTATTTGCAAACCTTACAAAAACAATTGATTCTAGTAAAACTCAGATACAATATCAAAGGCATTTTTAGACATAATGCATGTTTGGTTTTGGAGTTGTGTTTATATAACTTTCATATTTAGTATTACAGTAATACTGTCATATTGAGTAAAGAAAAAACAACTAACTTGTGTCTTTACAAACCTTACAAAATATTTTTCCCAGTAAAACTCAAAGATACATTTCTACAGGCATTATTAGCCATTTTGCATGTGCGGTTTCGGATTTATGTTTAAATAAGTGTCATATTGAGTGTGAAAGTCATAGTGAGTAAAACAAACTAACTTGTGTCTTTGCAATGCTTACAAAAGAAAATGTTACTTGTAAAACTCACAAAAGATACATTTCTTCATGCATTATTAGAAAATGTTCATGTGTAGTTTAGGAGTTATGTTTTAATAACTGTCAAATTGAGTGTGGCAGTTATACTGTCATTAAGTGTTAAACCTAATTTTTGTATTTGCAAACCTTACAAAAACAACTGATTCTAGTAAAACTCTTATAGATTCAATATTGCAGGCATTTAGACATTTCACATGTTTGGTTTAGGAGTTGTGTTTGAATACATTTTAATTGCTTTTTTCGTTAGGGCAAGTCCGACCGGCAGGAGGCCACAGGGAAGCCCCAGGACACATTGGGAAGACTATGTCAGCCGGCTGGCCTGGGAACGCTTCGGGATCCCCAGAGAAGAGCTGGACGAAGTGGCTGGGGAGAGGGAAGTCTGGGCTTCTCTGCTTAGGCTGCTGCCCCCGCAACCCGACCTCGGATAAGCGGAAGAAAATGGATACATTTAGTATGACAGTTATACTATTATATTGAGTAAAAAAAACTAACTTGTGTCTTTAAAAAACCTTACAAATTATATGTTTTCTAGTAAAACTCACAAAGATACATCTCCAGGCAATATAAGCCTTTTTGCATGTGGTTTAGGGGTTATGTTTAAATAACTGCCATATTGAATGTGGCAGTTATACTGTCATGAGTAAAACCTAATTTTTGTAATTGTAAACCTTACCAAAATACCTGATTCTGGTAAAACTCACATAGATTCAATATTACAGGTATTTTTAGACGGATTGCATGTGTAGTTTTGAAATTATGTTTATACAACTTTCTTATTTAGTATGACAGTGATACTATCATATTGAGTAAAAAAACTAACTTGTGTCTTTGCAAACCTTACAAAAGAACATTTTAGTAAAACTCAAAGATACATCTCCAGGCATTATTAGCCATTTTGCATTTGTTGTTTAGGAGTTATGTTTAAATAACTGGCATAGTGAGTAAAACTTAATTTTTGTATTTGCAAACCTTACAAAAACAACTGATTCTAGTAAAACTCACATGCATTCAATATTACAGTTATTTTTAGACATTTTGCCTGTTTGGTTTAGAAATTATGATGGAATACATTTGTATTGCTTTTTTCGCATTATCTCAGGATTTTAGGAATATTACTGTCATATTGAGAAAAAAACTACTTTTTGTGTTTGCAAGCCTTAAAAAAGCATATGTTTCGAGTTAAACTCACAAGAATGCATTATTTCAGGCAATATTAGCTCATTGTTATGTGTAGTTTAAGAGTTATGTTTAATTTACGGTCATATTGAGTGTACATTGTCATGGTGAAAAAAAACACAATTTTTTATTTGCAAAAATATCAAACACAGCTGATTCTAGTAAAATTCACAAGGATTCATTATTACAGGCATTTTTACACATATTGCATGTTTGACTTAGGAAATATGTTTGAATACATTTTTAATGCTTTTTTCGCATTATCTCAGGATTTTAGGGATATAACTGTCATAATGAGTAAAAAACTACTTTTTGTGTTTGCAAGATTTAAAAAAGCATATGTTTAGAGTAAAACTCCGTAGAATGCATTATTTGAGGCAACATTAGCCATTTTGCATGTGTAGTTAGGAGTTATTTTTAAATAACTGTCATATTGAGTCTGACAGTATACTGTCATAGTGAGTAAAACTTAATTTTTGTATTTGCAAACATTATAAAAACATCTGATTCTAGTAAAACTCACATGGATTTAATATTACAGGCATTTTTAGACATTTTACATTGTTGGTTTAGGAATTATGTTGGAATACATTTTTATTGCTTTTTTCGCATTATCTCAGGATTTTAAGAACATTACTGTCATATTGAGTAAAAAACTACTTTTTGTGTTTGCAAGCCTTAAAAAAGCATATGTTTCGAGTAAAACTCACAATAATGCATTATTTCAGGCAATAATAGCTCATTTTTATGTGTAGTTTAGGAGTTATGTTTATTTACTGCTATATTGAGTGTACTTGTCATGGTGAAAAAAACCTAATTTTTTTTATTTGCAAAAATTTCAAACACAACCGGTTCTAGTAAAACTCACATGGATTCAATAATACAGGCATTTTTACACATTTTGCATGTTTAGTTTAGAAATTATGATTGAATACATTTTTATTGCTTTTTTCGCAGTATCTCGGAGTTTAAGAACATTACTGTCATATTGAGTAAAAAAAATACTTTTTGTGTTTGCAAGCCTTAAGAAAGCATATGTTTCGAGGAAAACTCCCAAGAATCCATTATTTCAAACATTATTAGCCATTTTGCATGAGTAGTTTAGGAGTTATGATTAAAAAACTGTCATATTGAGTGTGACAGTTTACTTTCATAAAGAGTAAAACCTAATTTTTGTTTTTGCAAACCTTACTCCAACAACTGATTCTAGTAAAACTCACATGGATATTACAGGCATTTTTAGACATTTTGCATTGCTGGTTTAGGAATTATGTTGGAATACATTTTTATTGTTTTTTTCGCATTATCTCAGGAGTTTAAGAACATTACTGTCATATTGAGTAAAAAAATACTTTTTGTGTTTGCAAGCCTTAAGAAAGCATATGTTTCCAGGAAAACTCCCAATAATTCATTATTTCAAACATTATTAGCCATTTTGCATGAGTAGTTTAGGAGTTATGATTAAAAAACTGTCATATTGAGTGTGACAGTTTACTTTCATAAAGAGTAAAACCTAATTTTTTTTTTGCAAACTTCACTAAAACAACTGATTCTAGTAAAACTCACATGGATTCAATAATACAGGCATTTTTGCACATTTTGCATGTTTAGTTTAGAAATTATGATTGAATACATTTTTATTGCTTTTTTCGCATTATCTCAGGATTTTAAGAACATTACTGTCATATTGAGTAAAAAACTACTTTTTGTGTTTGCAAGCCTTAAAAAAGCATATGTTTCGAGTAAAACTCACAAGAATGCATTATTTCAGGAAATATAAGCTCATTTTTAAGTGTAGTTTAGGAGTTATGATAATGTGATGATGCTAATAAATAATAATAATAAATGTCATATTGAGTGTGACAGTTTACTTTCATAAAGAGTAAAACCTATTTTTTGTTTTTGCAAACCTTACTAAAACAACTGATTCTAGTTAAACTCACAAGGATTCAATAATACAGGCATTTTTACACATTTTGCATGTTTACTTTAGAAATTATGATTGAATACATTTTTATTGCTTTTTTCGCATTATCTCAAGATTTAAAGAACATTACTGTCATATTAGGTAAAAAAAATACTTTTTGTGTTTGCAAGCCTTAAAAGCATAAGTTTCGAGGAAAACTCCCAAGGATCCATTATTTCAAACATTATTAGCCATTTTGCAAGAGTAGTTTAGGAGTTATGATTAAAAAACTGTCATATTGAGTGTGACAGTTTACTTTCTTAAAGAGTAAAACCTAACTTCTGTTTTTGCAAACTTTACTAAAACAACTGATTCTAGTAAAACTCACATGGATTCAATAATACAGGCATTTTTACACATTTTGCATGTTTAGTTTAGAAATTATGATTTAATACATTTTTATTGCTTTTTTCGCATTATCTCAGGATTTTAAGAACATTACTGTCATATTGAGTAAAAAAATACTTTTTGTGTTTGCAAGCCTTAAGAAAGCATATGTTTCCAGGAAAACTCCCAATAATTCATTATTTCAAACATTATTAGCCATTTTGCATGAGTAGTTTAGGAGTTATGATTAAAAAACTGTCATATTGAGTGTGACAGTTTACTTTCATAAAGAGTAAAATCTAATTTTTGTTTTTGCAAACCTTACTAAAACAACTGATTCTAGTAACACTCACATGGATTAAATATTACAGGCATTTTTAGACATTTTGCATTGTTGGTTTAGGAATTATGTTGGAATACATTTTTATTGCTTTTTTCGCATTATCTCAGGAATTTAAGAACATTACTGTCATATTGAGTAAAAAAATACTTTTTGTGTTTGCAAGCCTTAAGAAAGCATATGTTTCGAGGAAATCTCCCAAGGATCCATTATTTCAAACATTATTAGCCATTTTGCATGAGTAGTTTAGGAGTTATAATTAAAAATTGTCATAATGAGTGTGACAGTTTACTTTCATAAAGAGTAAAATCTAATTTTTGTTTTTGCAAAGCTTACTAAAACAACTGAATCTAGTAAAATTCACATGGATTCAATATTACAGGCATTTTTACACATATTGCATGTTTGACTTAGGAAATATGATTGAATACATTGTTATTGCTTTTTTCGCATTATCTCAGGATTTTAGGAAAATAACTGTCATATTGAGTAAAAAACTACTTTTTGTGTTTGCAAGATTTAAAAAAGCATATGTTTAGAGTACAACTCCGTAGAATGCATTATTTGAAGCATCATTAGCCATTTTGCATGTGTAGTTAGGAGTTATTTTTAAATAACTGTCATATTGAGTGTGACAGTACACTTTCATAAAGAGTAAAACCTAATTTTTGTTTTTGCAAACTTTACTAAAACAACTGATTCTAGTAAAACTCACATGGATTCAATAATACAGGCATATTTACACATTTTGCATGTTTAGTTTAGAAATTATGATTGAATACATTTTTATTGCTTTTTTCGCATTATCTCAGGATTTTAAGAACATTACTGTCATATTGAGTAAAAAAATACTTTTTGTGATTGCAAGCCTTAAGAAAGCAAATGTTTCGAGGAAAACTCCCAAGGATCCATTATTTCAAACATTATTAGCCATTTTGCATGAGTAGTTTAGGAGTTATGATTAAAAAACTGTCATATTGAGTGTGACAGTTTACTTTCATAAAGAGTAAAACCTAACTTCTGTTTTTGCAAACTTTACTAAAACAACTGATTCTAGTAAAACTCACATGGATTCAATAATACAGACATTTTTACACATTTTGCATGTTTAGTTTAGAAATTATGATTGAATACATTTTTATTGCTTTTTTCGCATTATCTCAGGATTTTAAGAACATTACTGTCATATTGAGTAAAAAAATACATTTTGTGTTTGCAAGCCTTAAGAAAGCATATGTTTCGAGGAAATCTCCCAAGGATCCATTATTTCAAACATTATTAGCCATTTTGCATGAGTAGTTTAGGAGTTATGATTAAAAAACTGTCATATTGAGTGTGACAGTTTACTTTCATAAAGAGTAAAACCTAATTTTTGTTTTTGCAAACCTTACTAAAACAACTGATTCTAGTAACACTCACATGGATTTAATATTACAGGCATTTTTAGACATTTTGCATTGTTGGTTTAGGAATTATGTTGGAATACATTTTTATTGCTTTTTTCGCATTATCTCAGGAATTTAAGAACATTACTGTCATATTGAGTAAAAAAATACTTTTTGTGTTTGCAAGCCTTAAGAAAGCATATGTTTCGAGGAAATCTCCCAAGGATCCATTATTTCAAACATTATTAGCCATTTTGCATGAGTAGTTTAGGAGTTATAATTAAAAATTGTCATAATGAGTGTGACAGTTTACTTTCATAAAGAGTAAAATCTAATTTTTGTTTTTGCAAAGCTTACTAAAACAACTGAATCTAGTAAAATTCACATGGATTCAATATTACAGGCATTTTTACACATATTGCATGTTTGACTTAGGAAATATGATTGAATACATTGTTATTGCTTTTTTCGCATTATCTCAGGATTTTAGGAAAATAACTGTCATATTGAGTAAAAAACTACTTTTTGTGTTTGCAAGATTTAAAAAAGCATATGTTTAGAGTACAACTCCGTAGAATGCATTATTTGAAGCATCATTAGCCATTTTGCATGTGTAGTTAGGAGTTATTTTTAAATAACTGTCATATTGAGTGTGACAGTACACTTTCATAAAGAGTAAAACCTAATTTTTGTTTTTGCAAACTTTACTAAAACAACTGATTCTAGTAAAACTCACATGGATTCAATAATACAGGCATATTTACACATTTTGCATGTTTAGTTTAGAAATTATGATTGAATACATTTTTATTGCTTTTTTCGCATTATCTCAGGATTTTAAGAACATTACTGTCATATTGAGTAAAAAAATACTTTTTGTGATTGCAAGCCTTAAGAAAGCAAATGTTTCGAGGAAAACTCCCAAGGATCCATTATTTCAAACATTATTAGCCATTTTGCAAGAGTAGTTTAGGAGTTATGATTAAAAAACTGTCATATTGAGTGTGACAGTTTACTTTCATAAAGAGTAAAATCTAACTTCTGTTTTTGCAAACTTTACTAAAACAACTGATTCTAGTAAAACTCACATGGATTCAATAATACAGACATTTTTACACATTTTGCATGTTTAGTTTAGAAATTATGATTGAATACATTTTTATTGCTTTTTTCGCATTATCTCAGGATTTTAAGAACATTACTGTCATATTGAGTAAAAAAATACATTTTGTGTTTGCAAGCCTTAAGAAAGCATATGTTTCGAGGAAATCTCCCAAGGATCCATTATTTCAAACATTATTAGCCATTTTGCATGAGTAGTTTAGGAGTTATGATTAAAAAATTGTCATATTGAGTGTGACAGTTTACTTTCATAAAGAGTAAAATCTAATTTTTGTTTTTGCAAACCTTACTAAAACAACTGATTCTAGTAACACTCACATGGATTTAATATTACAGGCATTTTTAGACATTTTGCATTGTTGGTTTAGGAATTATGTTGGAATACATTTTTATTGCTTTTTTCGCATTATCTCAGGAATTTAAGAACATTACTGTCATATTGAGTAAAAAAATACTTTTTGTGTTTGCAAGCCTTAAGAAAGCAAATGTTTCGAGGAAAACTCCCAGGATCCATTATTTCAAACATTATTAGCCATTTTGCATGAGTAGTTTAGGAGTTATGATTAAAAAACTGTCATATTGAGTGTGACAGTTTATTTTTTTAAAGAGTAAAACCTATTTTTTGTTTTTGCAAACCTTACTAAAACAACTGATTCTAGTTAAACTCACATGGATTTATTATTACAGGCATTTTTAGACATTTTGCATTGTTGGTTTAGGAATTATGTTGGAATACATTTTTATTGCTTTTTTCGCATTATCTCAGCATTTTAAGAACATTACTGTCATATTGAGTAAAAACTACTTTTTGTGTTTGCAAGCCTTAAAAAAGCATATGTTTCGAGTAAAACTCCCAAGAATGCATTATTTCAGGCAATATTAGCTCATTTTTATGTGCAGTTTAGGAGTTACGTTTAATTTACTGTCATATTGAGTGTACATTGTCATGGTGAAAAAAACCTAATTTTTCTAATTGCAAACCTTTAAACAGAACTGATTCTAGTAAAACATACATTGATTCAATATTACAGGCATTTTTACACATTTTGCATGTTTGGTTTAGGAATTATAATGGAATACATTTTTATTTTGCTTTTTTCGTATTATCTCAGGATTTTAAGAACATTACTGTCATATTGAGTAAAAAAACTACTTTTTGTGTTTGCAAGATTTAAAAAAGCATATGTTTTGAGTAAAACTCCCAAGGATGCATTATTTCAGGCATCAATAGCCATTTTGCTTGTGTGGATTAGGAGTTTTTAAATAACTGTCATATTGCGTGTGGCAGTTATACTGTTATTATGAGTAAAACCTAATTTTTGTATTTTTAAACATTATAAACCACCTGATTCTAGTAAAATTCACAAAGATACAATATTACAGGCATTTTTAGACATAATGCAGGTTTGGTTTTGGAGTTAGGTTTATAACTTTTCATATTTAGTATGACAGTTATACTGTCATATTAAGTAAAAAAAAAAAAGACTTGTGTCTTTGCAAACCTTACAAAATATTTTTTTCCAGTAAAACTCACAAAGATACATTTCTCTTATTAGCCATTTTGCATGTGTGGTTTCGGAGTTATGTTTAAATAACTGTCAGATACAGAGACAGAGACAGAGACAGTGTGCGAGGTGGAGAAGTTCCGGCTAGATATAGTTGGACTCACTTCGACGCACAGGAACCTGTTCTCTCGAGAGGGGCTGGACTCTCTTCCACTATGGCGTTGCAAGCAATGAGAGGCTGGGGTGGCAATTCTTGTTGTCCCCCCGGCTCAAAGACACGAGTATGGGGATCAGACTGTCTGATTGTGGCGGGTCGCTCCCTGTATGATCAGTGTAGGGCAGCCTTGGTCCGCTTAGGCTGCCCTTTGTCACCGATTCTGTTGTTAACTTTTATGGACAGAATTGCAGTCATGGCGTTGAGGGGATCCGGTTTGGTGGTTGCAGGATTAGGTCTCTGCTTTTTGCAGTTGATGTGGTTCTGATGGCTTCAACTGGCCAGGATCTCCAGCTCTCATTGGATGGCCGAGTATGAAGCGACTGGGATGAGAATCAGCACCTCCAAGTCCGAGTCCATGGTTCTCGCCCGGTAAAGGGTGGGGTGCCATTTCCAGGTTGAGGAGGCGATGGCACATACTAGATGGCCCCAAGTGGAGGAGTTCAAGTACCTAGGAGTCTTGTTCACGAGTGAGGGAAGAGTGGATCATGAGATCCACAGGCGGATCGGTGCGGCGTCTTCAGTAATGAGGACGCTATATCGATCCATTGTGGTGAAGAAGGAGCTGAGCCAGAATTAAAAGCTCTAAATTTACCGGTCGATCTACATTCCCATCCTGCACCCATGGTCATGGTTATGACCGAAAAGACAAGATCCCGGGTACAAGCGGCCAAATTGAGTTTCCTCCGCCGGGTGGCGGGTCTCTCCCTTAGAGATAGGATAAGAAGCTCTGTCATCCGGGAGGAACTCAGAGTAAAGCGCTGCTCCTCCACATTGAGAGGAGCCAGATGAGGTGGTTCGGGCATCTGCTCAGGATGCCACCCGAACGCCTCCCGAGGGAGGTGTTTAGGGCAAGTCCGACCGGCAGGAGGCCACGGGGAAGACCCAGGACACATTGGGAAGATTATGTCTCCCGGCTGGCCTGGGAACGCCTCAGGATCCCCCAAGAAAAGCTGGAAGAAGTCGCTGGGGAGAGGGAAGTCTGGGCTTCTCTGTTTAGGCTGCTGCCCCCGCAACCCGACCTCGGTTAAGCGGAAGAAAATGGATGGATTTAGTAACGACAACAAAAACTGATTCTAGTAAAACTCACATGGATACAATTTTACAGGTAATGCATGTTTGGTTTTGGAATTATGTTTATATAACTTTCATATGTATTATGACAGTTATACTGTCATCTTAAATAAAACTAACTTGTGTCTTTACAAACATTACAAACTATGTTTTTCCAGTAAAACTCACAAAAATATTTTTTTCCAGGCATTATTAGACATTTTTCATGTGTGGTTTAGGAAATATGTTTAAATAACTTTCATATTGAATGTGGCAGTTATACTGTTATTATGTGTAAAACCAAATTGTTGTATTTGCAAACCTTACAAAAACAACTGATTCTAGTAAAACTCACATAGATTCAATATTACAGGCATTTTTAGACATTTCACATGTTTGAATACAGTTTTATTGCTTTTTTCGTTAGGGCAAGTCCGATCGGCAGGAGGCCACGGGGAAGACCCAGGACACATTGGGAAGACTATGTCTCAGGCTGGCCTGGGAACGCCTCGGGATCCCCCGAGAAGAGCTGGACAAAGTGGCTGGGGAGAGGGAAGTCTGGGCTTCCTGCTTAGGCTGCTTCCCCCGCAACCCGACCTCGGATAAGCGGAAGAAAATGGATGGATTTAGTATGACAGTTATACTGTCATATTGAGTAAAAAAAACTATTTTTCATAGATTCAATATTACAGGCATCTTTAGATGGATTGCATGTTTGGTTTTGGAGATATGTTTATACAACTTTCATATTTAGTATGTCAGTTATACTGTCATATTGAGTAAAAAAAAAACAACTTGTGTCTGCAAACCTTACAAAAGATTATTATTCTAGTAAAACTAACAAAGATACATTTTTCCAAGCATTATTAGCATTTGTTGTTTTGGAGTTATAATGCTTGCATTGAGAGGCGACGGGCTCGGGTGGCAATTCTTGTTGCCCCCCGGCTCAAAGCCTGCACGTTGGAGTTCAACCCAGTGGACCAGTGGGTAGCTTTCCTCCGCCTTCGGGTGGGGGGACGGGTCCTGACTGTTGTTTGGCCTTACGCGCCAAACGGCAGCTCAGAGTACCCACCCTTTTTGGATTCACTCGAGGGAGTACTGGAAAGTGCTCCACCGGGTGATTCCCTCGTTCTACTGGGGGCCTTCAACGCTCATCTTGGCAACAACAGTGAAACCTGGAGAGGCGTGATTGGGAAGAATGGCCGCCCGGATCTGAACCCGAGTGGTGTTTTGTTATTGGACTTTTGTGCTCGTCACAGATTGTCAATAACAAACACCAAGTTCAAACATAAGGGTGTCCATATGTGCACTTGGCACCAGGACACCCTAGGCCGCAGTTCCATGATCGATTTTGTAGTTGTGTCATCGGATTTGCGGTCTCATGTTTTGGACACTCGGGTGAAGAGAGGGGCGTAGCTTTCTACCGATCACCACCTGGTGGTGAGTTGGCTGCGATGGTGGGGGAGGATGCCTGACAGACCTGGCAGGCCCAAACGCATTGTGAGGGTTTGCTGGGAACGCCTCCGGAAGAACTTTGAACATGTCACGAGGGAGGCGCTGGACATTGAGTCTGAGTGGACCATGTTCCGTGCCTCTCTTGTCGAGCCGGCTGATTGGAGCTGTGGCCGCAAGGAGTTTGGTGCCTGTCGTGGCGGTAATCCTAGAACCCGCTGGTGGACACCAGCAGTGAGGGATGCCGTCAAGCTGAAGAAAGAGCCTATCGGGTCCTTTTGGCTCCTGGGACTCCAGAGGCAGCCGACAGGCCAAGCGAAGTGCGGCTTCAGCGGTCGCAGAGGCAAAAACTCGGACATGGGAGGAGTTTGGAGAAGCCATGGAAAACGACTTCCAGACGGCTTCAAAGCGATTCTGGACCACCATCCGCCGGCTCAAGGGGGGGCAGCAGTGCACTGTAACACCGTGTATGGTGAGGATGGTGCGCTGCTGACCTCTACTGCAGCTGTTATTGATCGGTGGAGGGAATACTTCGAAGACCTCCTTAATCCCACCAACATGTCTTCCTATGAGGAAGCAGTGCCTGGGGAATCTGTGGTGGGCTCTCCTATTTCTGGGGCATTTGAATGACAATAAAAAGAAAGTCTAAGTCTTTACCAGAATAATGATCTTTTGTAAGGTTTGCAAAGACGCAAGTTATTTGTTTTTTTTACTCTATGACAGTATAACTGTCATACTAAATATGAAAGTTGTAAAAACATAACTCCAAAACCAAACAAGCAATCCGTCTAAAAATGCATGTAATATTCAATCTATGTGAGTTTTACCAGAATCAGGTATTTTGGTAAGGTTTACAATTACAACAATTAGGTTTTACTCATGACAGTATACCTGCCACATTAAATTTGACATTTATTTAAACATAACTCCTAAACCACACATGCACAATGGCTAATAATACCTGGGGAAATGTCTCTTTGTGAGTTTTACTAGAAAAAATATATTGTGTTAGGTTTGTAAAGGCACAAGTTAGTTTTTTTTACTCAATATAACAGTATAGCTGTCATACTATATATAAATAAATGGGTTGTACTTGTATAGCGCTTTTCTACCTTCAAGGTACTCGAAGCGCTTTGACACTACTTCCACATTTACACACTGATGGAGGGAGCTGCCATGCAAGGCGCTAACCAGCACCCATCAGGAGCAAGGGTGAAGTGTCTTGTTCAGGACACAACGGACATGACGAGGGTGGTACTAGGTGGGGATTGAACCAGGGAACCTCGGGTCGCGCACGGCCATTCTTCCACTGCGCCAAACATTACTCCAAAACCAAACATGTATTATGTCTAAAAATGCCTGTAATATTGTATCTGTGTGAGTTTTACTAGAATCAGTTGTTTTTGTAAGGTTTTCAAATACCAAAATTAGGTTTTATTTACTTTGACAGTTATTTAAACATAACTCCTAAACAACAAATGCAAAATAGCTAATAATGCTTGGAGAGATGTATCGTTGTTATAGCGAGCCTGCTGACCAACAGTATCTCTGTCTGGACTGGAGCCTGCAGTGCCTCAGACTGGAAGTATCTCCAGAGAGTGGTGAGGACGGCGGAAAAGATCATCAGGACTCCTCTTCCTCCTATCCAGGAGATCGCAAAAAGTGCTGCCTGACCAGGGCTCAGAAAATTTGCAAAGACTCCTCCCACCCCCACCAAGGACAGTTTTCACTGCTGGACTCTAGAAAGAGGTTCCGCAGCCTCCGAAGCAGAACCTCCAGCTTCTGTAGCAGCTTCTTCCCTCAGGCCATAAGACTCTTGAACGCATCATAATTAAATTATCTCCTCAACTCCCCTCAAAATGAATTAACTCGCTGGAATGAAATAAACAATATTACATACACCCATAAACGTGGGCGCATGTGGAAAAAGTGCAATATATTTATCTGCACAGTAATCTATTTATCTATTTATATATATTTATATATATTTATTTATTATATATATATGTGTATATATATATATATATATATATATATATATATATATATATATATATATATATATATATATATATATATATAGTATTTATATATTATTTATATATATTTATTTATCGAAATATGCACCTTATTGCTTTTTTATCCTGCACTACGACATTTCGTTCTTATCTGTGCTGTAAAGTTCAAATTTGAATGACAATAAAAAGAAAGTCTAAGTCTAAGTCTTTACTAGAATAACGATCTATTGTAAGGTTTGCAAAGTCACAAGTTAGGTTTTTTTTTACTCAATGGTAATATACAGTATAACTGTCATACTAAATATGAAAGTTTTATAATCAAAACTCCAAAACCAAACATGCAATCCGTCTAAAAATGCATGTAATATTGAATCTATGTGAGTTTTACCAGAATCAGGTATTTTGGTAAGGTTTACAATTACAAAAATTAGGTTTCACTCATAATGACAGTATAACTGCCACATTCAATTTGACATCTATTTAAACATAACTCCTAAACCACACATGCACAATGGCTATTAATGCCTGGAGAAATGTCTCTTTGTGAGTTTTACTGGAAAAAAAATGTTTCGTAATGTTTGTACCGACACAAGTTAGTTTTTTTTTACTAAATATGACAGTGTTACTGTCATACTAAATATGGAAGTTATATAAACATAACTCCAAAACCAAACATGCATTATCTCTAAAAATGCCTGTAATTTTGTATCCATGTGAGTTTTACTAGAATCAGTTGTTTTTGTAAGGTTTGCAAATACAAAATATGGGTTTTACTCACAGTATACTGTCACACTCAATCTGACAGTTATTTAAACATAACTCCTAAACCACACATGCCAAATGGCTAATAATGCCTGGAGAAATGTCTCTTTGTGAGTTTTGCAGGAAAAAAATGTTTTGTAAGGTTTGTAAAGACACAAGTTAGTTTTTATTACTCAATATGACAGTATTACTGTAATACTAAATATGAAAGTTATATAAACACAACTCCAAAATCAAACATGCATCATGTCTAAAAATGCCTGCAATATTGCATCCATGTGAGTTTTACTAGAATCAGTTGTTTTTGTAAGGTTTTTGCAAATACAAAAATTAGGTTTTACTCACTATAATGACAGTTATTTAAACATAACTCCTAAACAACAAATGCAAAATGACTAATAATGCTTGGAGAAATGTATCTTTGTTAGATTAACTAAAACAATGATCTTTTGTATGGTTTGCAAAGAAACACATTTTTGTTTTTTGTACTCAATATGATAGTATAACTGTTATACTAAATATGAAAGTTGTATAAACATAACCCCAAAACCAAACATGTAATCTGTCTAAAAATGCCTGTAATATTGAATCTTTGTGAGTTTTACCAGAATCAGGTATTTTGGTAAGGTTTACAATTACAAAAATTAGGTCATGATGACAGTATTACTGCCACATTCAATATGACAGTTATTTAAACATAACTCCTAAACCACACATGCAAAATGGCTAATAATGCCTGTAGATATGTATCTTTGTGAGTTTTACTAGAAAAAATATATTTTGTAAGTTAGTTTTTTTTACTTAATATGACAGTATAACTGTCATACTAAATCCATCCATTTTCTTCCGCTTATCCGAGGTCCGGTTGCAGGGGCAGCAGCCTAAGCAGAGAAGCCCGGACTTCCCTATCCCCAACCACTTCGTCCAGCTCATCTCGGGGGATCCCGAGGCGTTCGACAGCCCAGCCGGGAGACATAGTCTTCCCAATGTGTCCTGGGTCTTCCCCGCGGCCTCCTGCCCGTCGGACTTGCCCTAATGAAAAAAGCAATACAAATGTATTCAAACACAACTCTAAACCAAACATGTAAAATGTCTAAAAATGCCTGTAATATTGAATCTATGTGAGTTTTACCAGAATCAGGTATTGTGGTAAGGTTAACATTTACAAAAATTAGGTTTTACTCATAATAACAGTATAACTGCCACATTCAATTTGACATTTATTTAAACATAACTCCTAAACCACATGTGCACAATGGCTAATAATGCCTGGAGAAATGTCTCTTTGTGAGTTTTACAGGGAAAAAAATATTTTTTAAGGTTTGTACAGATACAAGTTAGTTTTTTTTATTCAATATGACAGTATTACTGTCATACAAAATATGAAAAATATATAAACATTACTCCAAAACCAAACATGCATTATGTCTAAAAATGCCCGTAATCAGGGCCGGCCCGTGGCATAGGCCGTATAGGCAAATGCTAAGGGCGCCGTCCATCAGAGGGCGCCACGCCAGTGCCACAAATGTTGGAGAAAAAAAAAAAAGAAAAAAGTTGGTACTATTATTTCTAAATACAAAAAATAATCCCACGTTAATTAAAATGCAAATTAAAGCCTATTTAATAGAAATATTATTTGTTACAACATTACGCCCCCCACCCTTCCCCCCGCACGGTGCCCCCCCCCCCCCTTTCCCGTATCATGACTCTTTTTGGACGTCACCACATCAAAAAATCAACACAAGATGTCAAAACGGCCAAAACTGTCAGGTGCCCAGGGAAGAAAAAAGAGAAAAGAAGAGGAGGAGAAACGAGAAAAGACAGAGGTAGCAGGTAGGTAACGTTAGCCTACATGAAATTATTTGTCTGTTACAGAATGTGATAGTAACCTGGCTTTTTAGCATTAAGCTAATGTTACATGATTCGGCAATTGCTAATCAATAAATAGCTAGTTCTGTTTTAACGTCGGGTTAATATTGTGGAGGGGGCTAAATTGTTATGGAAAATAATAATGTAACGGTAGGTAATTACAGTACTCCCACCTTACATTCCTCAGGGACATTTGTATTAGATCTTTTAAGCAGGTGTTTTTGTTTACATTGTTATTGCCTTCTGGTTAGCTAATGTTTGCCGTGCAGGTAATAGTCACTTTTCCACCCCTTTATATATTAGGTATAGTTGTAAGCAGAGGTGGCTAGAGTAGCCAGAAATTGTACTCAAGTAAGAGTACTGTTACTTTAGAGATTTATTACTCAAGTAAAAGTAAGGAGTAGTCACCCAAATATTTACTTGAGTAAAAGTAAAAAGTATGTTGTGAAAAAACTACTCAAGTACTGAGTAACTGATGAGTAACATACACACACACACACATATATATATATATATATATATATATATATATATATATATATATATATATATATATATATATATATATATATATATATATATATATATATATATATATATATATATATATATATATATACATACATATACATTGATATATACAGTATATAATTTATATGTATTTATTTTGCTGTTTTTGTTTACATGTTAAAGATGTTTTAATGAATATACATGCATGTTTAACATATAGATTATTTTCTTTCATGCAGACTAGAATATAAGTTGGTGTATTACCTGATTCTGATGACTTGCGTTGACTGTAATCAGACAGTAGTGATGATAACGTCCACGTTTTCAAATGGAGGAGAAGAAAAGTTCCTCCTTTCTGTCTAATACCACATGAAAGTGGTTGGTTTTTGGCACCTTGTTTGTCCAGCTTCCATATTCGTTTTTATACACTTTACAAGAAATATATTGGCGTCAAACTCCGTAGCTTGCTAGCTTGTTCGCGCTGGCTTTCGGAGACTCTTGTTTTGAAAGCGCAGGCGCGATGGAGCGGCACTTTTATTGTGAAGACAGGAACATCCTCATGTGCGGTCGGTCTTGAGGCTTTTGACGGGATGTACGGTTGAAATAAAAAAAGTATATTTTTTCCTTCACACTTTTGATTGATTGATTGGAACTTTTATGATTAGATTGCACAGTACAGTAAATATTCCGTACAATTGACCACTAAATGGTAACACCCCAATAAGTTTTTCAACTTGTTTAAGTCAGGTCATGTGACCACCTGGCTCTGTTTGATTGGTCCAACGTCACCAGTGACTGCATCTGATTGGTGGAACGAAGTGAAACGTCACCAGTAAGGCAGGCACTTTGAAGGTCTGTCTGACAGACCAAAACAAACAAAGCGTGCATTAACAGATCGATAAAAATTAGTAGCGAGTAGCGAGCTGAATGTAGATAAAAGTAGCGGAGTAAAAGTAGCGTTCCTTCTCTATAAATATACTTAAGTAAAAGTAAAAGTATGTTGCATTAAAACTACTCTTAGAAGTACAATTTATCCCAAAATTTACTCAAGTAGATGTAACGGAGTAAATGTAGCGCGTTACTACCCACCTCTGGTTGTAAGTAAAAAAAAAAGGTCAAAGACAAAGCTATTCGGTTTCTTGTGAGTATATACACTTCACTGCCGATGTGGGGGGGCGCCACCTAAAATCTTGCCTAGGGCGCCAGATTGGTTAGGCCGTATTGCCCGTAATATTGTATCCATGTGAGTTTTAGTAGAATCATTTGTTTTCATAAGGTTTGCAATTACAAAATATGGGTTTTACTCACTATGACAGTATACTGTCACACTCAATCTGACGATTATTTAAACATAAGTCCTAAACCACACATGCAAAATGGCTAATAATGCCTTGAGTTATGTATCTTAGTGAGTTTTACTAGAAAAAATATATTTTGTAATGTTTGCAAAGACCCAAGTTATTTTTTTACTTAATATGACAGTATAACTGTCATACTAAATCCATCCATTTTCTTCCTGCTTATCCGAGGTCAGGTTGCGGGGGCAGCAGCCTAAGCAGAGAAGCCCAGACTTTCCTCTCCCCAGCCACTTTGTCCAGCTCTTCTCGGGGGATCCCGAGGCATTTACAGGCCAGCCAGGAGACATAAATAGATAGATACATAGATAGTACTTGATTGATTCCTTCAGGAGAGTTCCCTCAGGAAAATTTAAATTCCAGCAGTAGTGTACAAAATTGTAAAAAGTGAAAAGTAAATAATGGGGGTATAAATTGAAACAAAATAGAAACATATTACAATAGAATAAAAATAAAAAGCAACAATAAGAATAAAAAATAAAAAATGTATTCAAACACAACTCCTAAACCAAACATGTAAAATGTCTAAAAATGCCTGTAAAATTGAATCTATGTTTTACTAGAATCAGTTGTTTTTATAAGGTTTGGAAATACAAAATTAGGTTTTACACATAATGACAGTATAACTGCCACACTCAATATGACAGTTATTTAAACATAATTCCTAAACCACACATGAAAAATGTCTAATAATGCGTGAAGAAATGTATCTTTGTGATTTTTATTAGAAACGTTTTCTTTTGTGAGGTTTGCAAAGACACAAGTTAGTTTTTTTTACTCAATATGACAGTGTAACTGCCACACTCACTATGACAGTTATTTAAACATAACTCCTAAACTCATACTTGCCAACATTGAGACCTCCGATTTCAGGAGGTGGGGGTGGGGAAGGCATGGTCAGGGGTGGGGTGGGGGCGTGGTTGGGGGTGTGGTTAAGAGGGGAGGAGTATATTTAGAGCTAGAATTCACCAAGTCAAGTATTTCATATATATATATATATATATATATATATATATATATATATATATATATATATATATATATATATTTATATATATATATATATATATATATATATATATATATATATATATATATATATATATATATATATATATATATATATATGTATGTATAGCTATATATATATATATATGTATGTATAGCTATATATATATATATGTATGTGTGGGGAAAAAAATCACAAGACTACTTCATCTTTACAGGCCTGTTTCATGAGGGGTTCCCTCAATCATCAGGAGATATAAGACATATATATATATATATATATATATATATATATATATATATATATATATATATATATATATATATAAAATAAATACTTGAATTTCAGTTTTCATTTATTTACACATATACACACACATAACACTCATCTACTCATTGTTGAGTTAAGAGTTGAATTGTCCATCCTTGTTCTATTCTCTGTCACTATTTTTATAACCATGCTGAACAACCTCTCTGATGATGCATTGCTGTGTGGCACGCACAAAAGTGCTTTCATCAAATGCACGAGAGTCTGGAATTTTCCATCCCTCCCGAGCATGGCCAAAAACCGGTCAATCTTTGCTTCCTGAGGAAGATCTTCACTGCCAAGCACTTGGTATTCCACTACTTCTTCCCGGAGGCTATCCAGGTCCAATCGCAGCTGCGGCTTGGAACTTATAAGCATGTTTCTTCATCTTACTTGTCGTCGGCGTCGCCATGGCTGTATCTTCCGCGTTCTTCTGCTTTGTCTCCTTGTTGTGTGCGCAGTTGTGCACTGCACTCTCTAAAAGCCCTGGATGTTATTGTCACATATGCATGTACAGTAGATGGCAGTATTGCCCTGTTTAAAGAGTGTCACAACATTGCTGTTTACGGCAGACAAACTGCTTTACGGTAGACGAAAACGTGACTGCTGTTGTTTTGTGTTGTTACCGCGCTGGGAGGACGTTAATGAAACTACCTAACAATAAACCCACATAAGAAACCAAGAACTCGCCCTCGATCATTCTACAGTTATAACGTGATTGGGCAGGCATGCTGTTTATATCGTGGGAAAGCAGACATGAATACAGGCTGTCCTCACTCAGATCAGCCTGAATTTCGGGAGATTTTCGGGAGAAAATTTGTCCCGGGAGGTTTTCGTGAGAGGCGCTGAATTTCGGGAGTCTCCTGGAAAATCCAGGAGTATTGGCAAGTATGCCTAAACTACACATAAAAAATGGCTAATAATGCCTGAAATAAGGCATTCTTGTGAGTTTTACTCGAAACATATGCTTTTTTAAGGCTTGCAAACACAAAAAGTATTTGGTTTCCTCTATATGACAGTAAAGTTCTTAAAATCCTGAGATAATGCGAAATAAGCAAAAACAATGTATTCCATCATAATTCCTACACCAAATAAGCAAAATGTCTAAAAATGCCTGTAATATTGAATCTGTGTGAGTTTTGCTAAAATCAGTTGTTTTGGTAAGGTTTACAAATACAAAAATGAGGTTTTACTCTTTATGACAGTTATTTAAACATAACTCCATCCATCCAGCCATCCATTTTCTTCCGCTTATCCGAGGTCGGGTTGCGGGGGCTGCAGCCTAAGCAGGGAAGCCCAGACTTTCCTCTCCCCAGCCACTTCGTCCAGCTCCTCCCGGGGGATCCTGGGGCGTTCTCAGGCCAGCCGGGAGAGATAAGCTTCCCGTTTCCTGGGTCTTCCTGGGCCTCCTACCGGTCGGACGTGACCGAAACACCTCCCTAGGGAGGCGTTCGGGTGGCATCCTGACCAGATGCCCGAACCACCTCATCTGGCTCCTCTCGAAATGGAGGAGCAATGGCTTTACTTTGAGCTCCTCCCGGATGACAGAGCTTCTCACCCTATCTCTAAGGGAGAGCCCCGCCACCCGGCGGAGGAAACTCATTTCGGCCGCTTGTACCCGTGATTTTGTCCTTTCGGCCATGACACAAAGCTCATGACCATAGGTGAGGATGGGAACGTAGATCGACCGGTAAATCGAGAGCTTTGCCTTCCGGCTCAGCTCCTTCTTCACCACAACGGATCAATACAGCGTCCGCATTACTGAAGACGCCGCACCGTTCCGCCTGTCGATCTCACGATCCACTCTTCCCTCACTCGTGAACAAGACTCTGAGGTCCTTGAACTCCTCAACTTGGGGCAAGATCTCCTCCCCAACCCGGAGATGGCACTCCACCCTTTTCCGGGCGAGAACCATGGACTCGGACTTGGAGGTGCTGATTCACATCCCAGTCACTTCACACTCGTCTGCGAACCGATCCAGTGAGGGCTGAAGATCTTGGCCAGATGAACCCATCAGGACCACATCATCTGCAAATAGCAGAGACCTAATCCTGCAGACACCAAACCGGATCCCCTCAACGCCCTGACTGCGCCTAGAAATTCTGTCCATAAAGGTTATGAACAGAATCGGTGACTAAGGGCAGCCTTGGCGGAGTCCAACCCTCACTGGAAACGGGTCCGACTTACTGCCGGCAATGCGGACCAAGCTCTGACTCTTGCAAAGGGAGCGAACCGCCACAATAAGACAGTCCGTTACCCCATACTCTCTAAGCACTCCCCACAGGACTTCCAGGGGTAAATGGTCGAATGCCTTCTCCAAGTCCATAAAGCACATGTAGACTGGTTGGGCAAACTCCCATGCACCCTCAAGGACCCTGCCGAGAGTATAAAGCTGGTCCGCAGTTCCACGACCAGGACGTAAACCACACTGTTCCTCCTGAATCCGAGGTTCGACTATCCGGCGTAGCCTCTTCTCCAGTACACATGAATAGACCTTACCGGGAAGACTGAGGAGTGTGATCTCACGATAGTTGAAACACACCCTCTGGTTCCCCTTTTAAAGAGAGGAACCACCACCCCGGTCTCCCAATCCAGAAGTACCGCCCCCGATGTCCACGCGATGTTGCAGAGTCTTGTCAACCAAGACAGCCCCACAGCATCCAGAGCCTTAAGGAACTCCGGACGGATCTCATCCACCCCCAGGGCGTTGCCATTGAGGAGCTTTTTAACTACCTTGGCATCCTCAGCCCCAGAAATAGGAGAGCCCACCACAGATTCCCCAGGCACTGCTTCCTCATAGGAAGACATGTTGGTGGGATTAAGGAGGTCTTCGAAGTATTCCCTCCACCGATCAATAACAGCTGCAGTAGAGGTCAGCAGCGCACCATCCTCACCATACACGGTGTTACAGTGCACTGCTGCCCCCCCTTGAGCCGGCGGATGGTGGTCCAGAATCGCTTTGAAGCCGTCTGGAAGTCGTTTTCCATGGCTTCTCCAAACTCCTCCCATGTCCGAGTTTTTGCCTCTGCGACCGCTGAAGCCGCACTTCGCTTGGCCTGTCGGCTGCCTCTGGAGTCCCAGGAGCCAAAAGGACCCGATAGGCTCTTTCTTCAGCTTGACGGCATCCCTCACTGCTGGTGTCCACCAGCGGGTTCTAGGATTACCGCCACGACAGGCACCAAACTCCTTGCGGCCACAGCTCCAATCAGCCGGCTCGACAAGAGAGGCACGGAACATGGTCCACTCAGACTCAATGTCCAGCGCCTCCCTCGTGACATGTTCAAAGTTCTTCCGGAGGCGTTCCCAGCAAACCCTCACAATGCGTTTGGGCCTGCCAGGTCTGTCAGGCATCCTCCCCCACCATCGCAGCCAACTCACCACCAGGTGGTGATCGGTAGAAAGCTACGCCCCTCTCTTCACCCGAGTGTCCAAAACATGAGACCGCAAATCCGATGACACAACTACAAAATCGATCATGGAACTGCGGCCTAGGGTGTCCTGGTGCCAAGTGCACATATGGACACCCTTATGTTTGAACTTGGTGTTTGTTATTGACAATCTGTGACGAGCACAAAAGTCCAATAACAAAACACCACTCGGGTTCAGATCCGGGCGGCCATTCTTCCCAATCACGCCTCTCCAGGTTTCACTGTTGTTGCCAAGATGAGCGTTGAAGGCCCCCAGTAGAACGAGGGAATCACCCGGTGGAGCACTTTCCAGTACTCCCTCGAGTGAATCCAAAAAGGGTGGGTACTCTGAGCTGCCGTTTGGCGCGTAAGGCCAAACAACAGTCAGGACCCGTCCCCCCACCCGAAGGCGGAGGAAAGCTACCCACTGGTCCACTGGGTTGAACTCCAACGTGCAGGCTTTGAGCCGGGGGGCAACAAGAATTGCCACCCGAGCCCGTCGCCTCTCAATGCAAGCATTATAACTCCAAAACAACAAATGCTAATAATGCTTGGAAAAATGTATCTTTGTTAGTTTTACTAGAATAATAATCTTTTGTAAGGTTTGCAGACACAAGTTGTTTTTTTTTACTCAATATGACAGTATAACTGACATACTAAATATGAAAGTTGTATAAACATATCTCCAAAACCAAACATGCAATCCATCTAAAGATGCCTGTAATATTGAATCTATGAAAAATAGTTTTTTTTACTCAATATGACAGTATAACTGTCATACTAAATCCATCCATTTTCTTCCGCTTATCCGAGGTCGGGTTGCGGGGGAAGCAGCCTAAGCAGGAAGCCCAGACTTCCCTCTCCCCAGCCACTTTGTCCAGCTCTTCTCGGGGGATCCCGAGGCGTTCCCAGGCCAGCCTGAGACATAGTCTTCCCAATGTGTCCTGGGTCTTCCCCGTGGCCTCCTGCCGATCGGACTTGCCCTAACGAAAAAAGCAATAAAACTGTATTCAAACATGTGAAATGTCTAAAAATGCCTGTAATATTGAATCTATGTGAGTTTTACTAGAATCAGTTGTTTTTGTAAGGTTTGCAAATACAACAATTTGGTTTTACACATAATAACAGTATAACTGCCACATTCAATATGAAAGTTATTTAAACATATTTCCTAAACCACACATGAAAAATGTCTAATAATGCCTGGAAAAAAATATTTTTGTGAGTTTTACTGGAAAAACATAGTTTGTAATGTTTGTAAAGACACAAGTTAGTTTTATTTAAGATGACAGTATAACTGTCATAATACATATGAAAGTTATATAAACATAATTCCAAAACCAAACATGCATTACCTGTAAAATTGTATCCATGTGAGTTTTACTAGAATCAGTTTTTGTTGTCGTTACTAAATCCATCCATTTTCTTCCGCTTAACCGAGGTCGGGTTGCGGGGGCAGCAGCCTAAACAGAGAAGCCCAGACTTCCCTCTCCCCAGCGACTTCTTCCAGCTTTTCTTGGGGGATCCTGAGGCGTTCCCAGGCCAGCCGGGAGACATAATCTTCCCAATGTGTCCTGGGTCTTCCCCGTGGCCTCCTGCCGGTCGGACTTGCCCTAAACACCTCCCTCGGGAGGCGTTCGGGTGGCATCCTGAGCAGATGCCCGAACCACCTCATCTGGCTCCTCTCAATGTGGAGGAGCAGCGCTTTACTCTGAGTTCCTCCCGGATGACAGAGCTTCTTATCCTATCTCTAAGGGAGAGACCCGCCACCCGGCGGAGGAAACTCAATTTGGCCGCTTGTACCCGGGATCTTGTCTTTTCGGTCATAACCATGACCATGGGTGCAGGATGGGAATGTAGATCGACCGGTAAATTTAGAGCTTTTAATTCTGGCTCAGCTCCTTCTTCACCACAATGGATCGATATAGCGTCCTCATTACTGAAGACGCCGCACCGATCCGCCTGTGGATCTCATGATCCACTCTTCCCTCACTCGTGAACAAGACTCCTAGGTACTTGAACTCCTCCACTTGGGGCCATCTAGTATGTGCCATCGCCTCCTCAACCTGGAAATGGCACCCCACCCTTTACCGGGCGAGAACCATGGACTCGGACTTGGAGGTGCTGATTCTCATCCCAGTCGCTTCATACTCGGCCATCCAATGAGAGCTGGAGATCCTGGCCAGTTGAAGCCATCAGAACCACATCAACTGCAAAAAGCAGAGACCTAATCCTGCAACCACCAAACCGGATCCCCTCAACGCCATGACTGCAATTCTGTCCATAAAAGTTAACAACAGAATCGGTGACAAAGGGCAGCCTAAGCGGACCAAGGCTGCCCTACACTGATCATACAGGGAGCGACCCGCCACAATCAGACAGTCTGATCCCCATACTCGTGTCTTTGAGCCGGGGGGACAACAAGAATTGCCACCCCAGCCTCTCATTGCTTGCAACGCCATAGTGGAAGAGAGTCCAGCCCCTCTCGAGAGAACAGGTTCCTGTGCGTCGAAGTGAGTCCAACTATATCTAGCCGGAACTTCTCCACCTCGCACACTGTCTCTGTCTCTGTCTCTGTATCTGACAGTTATTTAAACATAACTCCGAAACCACACATGCAAAATGGCTAATAAGAGAAATGTATCTTTGTGAGTTTTACTGGAAAAAAATATTTTGTAAGGTTTGCAAAGACACAAGTCTTTTTTTTTTTTACTTATTATGACAGTATAACTGTCATACTAAATATGAAAAGTTATAAACCTAACTCCAAAACCAAACCTGCATTATGTCTAAAAATGCCTGTAATATTGTATCTTTGTGAATTTTACTAGAATCAGGTGGTTTATAATGTTTAAAAATACAAAAATTAGGTTTTACTCATAATAACAGTATAACTGCCACACGCAATATGACAGTTATTTAAAAACTCCTAATCCACACAAGCAAAATGGCTATTGATGCCTGAAATAATGCATCCTTGGGAGTTTTACTCAAAACATATGCTTTTTTAAATCTTGCAAACACAAAAAGTAGTTTTTTTACTCAATATGACAGTAATGTTCTTAAAATCCTGAGATAATACGAAAAAAGCAAAATAAAAATGTATTCCATTATAATTCCTAAACCAAACATGCAAAATGTGTAAAAATGCCTGTAATATTGAATCAATGTATGTTTTACTAGAATCAGTTCTGTTTAAAGGTTTGCAATTAGAAAAATTAGGTTTTTTTCACCATGACAATGTACACTCAATATGACAGTAAATTAAACGTAACTCCTAAACTGCACATAAAAATGAGCTAATATTGCCTGAAATAATGCATTCTTGGGAGTTTTACTCGAAACATATGCTTTTTTAAGGCTTGCAAACACAAAAAGTAGTTTTTACTCAATATGACAGTAATGTTCTTAAAATGCTGAGATAATGCGAAAAAAGCAATAAAAATGTATTCCAACATAATTCCTAAACCAACAATGCAAAATGTCTAAAAATGCCTGTAATAATAAATCCATGTGAGTTTAACTAGAATCAGTTGTTTTAGTAAGGTTTGCAAAAACAAAAAATAGGTTTTACTCTTTAAAAAAATAAACTGTCACACTCAATATGACAGTTTTTTAATCATAACTCCTAAACTACTCATGCAAAATGGCTAATAATGTTTGAAATAATGGATCCTGGGAGTTTTCCTCGAAACATTTGCTTTCTTAAGGCTTGCAAACACAAAAAGTATTTTTTTACTCAATATGACAGTAATGTTCTTAAATTCCTGAGATAATGCGAAAAAAGCAATAAAAATGTATTCCAACATAATTCCTAAACCAACAATGCAAAATGTCTAAAAATGCCTGTAATATTAAATCCATGTGAGTGTTACTAGAATCAGTTGTTTTAGTAAGGTTTGCAAAAACAAAAATTAGATTTTACTCTTTATGAAAGTAAACTGTCACACTCAATATGACAGTTTTTTAATCATAACTCCTAAACTACTCATGCAAAATGGCTAATAATGTTTGAAATAATGGATCCTTGGGAGATTTCCTCGAAACATATGCTTTCTTAAGGCTTGCAAACACAAAAAGTATTTTTTTACTCAATATGACAGTAATGTTCTTAAAATCCTGAGATAATGCGAAAAAAGCAATAAAAATGTATTCAATCATAATTTCTAAACTAAACATGCAAAATGTGTAAAAATGTCTGTATTATTGAATCCATGTGAGTTTTACTAGAATCAGTTGTTTTAGTAAAGTTTGCAAAAACAGAAGTTAGGTTTTACTCTTTATGAAAGTAAACTGTCACACTCAATATGACAGTTTTTTAATCATAACTCCTAAACTACTCTTGCAAAATGGCTAATAATGTTTGAAATAATGGATCCTTGGGAGTTTTCCTCGAAACATTTGCTTTCTTAAGGCTTGCAATCACAAAAAGTATTTTTTTACTCAATATGACAGTAATGTTCTTAAAATCCTGAGATAATGCGAAAAAAGCAATAAAAATGTATTCAATCATAATTTCTAAACTAAACATGCAAAATGTGTAAATATGCCTGTATTATTGAATCCATGTGAGTTTTACTAGAATCAGTTGTTTTAGTAAAGTTTGCAAAAACAAAAATTAGGTTTTACTCTTTATGAAAGTGTACTGTCACACTCAATATGACAGTTATTTAAAAATAACTCCTAACTACACATGCAAAATGGCTAATGATGCTTCAAATAATGCATTCTACGGAGTTGTACTCTAAACATATGCTTTTTTAAATCTTGCAAACACAAAAAGTAGTTTTTTACTCAATATGACAGTAATGTTCTTAAAATCCTGAGATAATGCGAAAAAAGCAATAACAATGTATTCAATCATATTTCCTAAGTCAAACATGCAATATGTGTAAAAATGCCTGTAATATTGAATCCATGTGAATTTTACTAGATTCAGTTGTTTTAGTAAGCTTTGCAAAAACAAAAATTAGATTTTACTCTTTATGAAAGTAAACTGTCACACTCATTATGACAATTTTTAATTATAACTCCTAAACTACTCATGCAAAATGGCTAATAATGTTTGAAATAATGGATCCTTGGGAGATTTCCTCGAAACATATGCTTTCTTAAGGCTTGCAAACACAAAAAGTATTTTTTTACTCAATATGACAGTAATGTTCTTAAATTCCTGAGATAATGCGAAAAAAGCAATAAAAATGTATTCCAACATAATTCCTAAACCAACAATGCAAAATGTCTAAAAATGAGTGTAATATTAAATCCATGTGAGTGTTACTAGAATCAGTTGTTTTAGTAAGGTTTGCAAAAACAAAAATTAGGTTTTACTCTTTATGAAAGTAAACTGTCACACACAATATGACAGTTTTTTAATCATAACTCCTAAACTACTCATGCAAAATGGCTAATAATGTTTGAAATAATGGATCCTTGGGAGATTTCCTCGAAACATATGCTTTCTTAAGGCTTGCAAACACAAAATGTATTTTTTTACTCAATATGACAGTAATGTTCTTAAAATCCTGAGATAATGCGAAAAAAGCAATAAAAATGTATTCAATCATAATTTCTAAACTAAACATGCAAAATGTGTAAGAATGTCTGTATTATTGAATCCATGTGAGTTTTACTAGAATCAGTTGTTTTAGTAAGGTTTGCAAAAACAGAAGTTAGGTTTTACTCTTTATGAAAGTAAACTGTCACACTCAATATGACAGTTTTTTAATCATAACTCCTAAACTACTCATGCAAAATGGCTAATAATGTTTGAAATAATGGATCCTTGGGAGATTTCCTCGAAACATATGCTTTCTTAAGGCTTGCAAACACAAAAAGTATTTTTTTACTCAATATGACAGTAATGTTCTTAAAATCCTGAGATAATGCGAAAAAAGCAATAAAAATGTATTCAATCATAATTTCTAAACTAAACATGCAAAATGTGTAAATATGCCTGTATTATTGAATCCATGTGAGTTTTACTAGAATCAGTTGTTTTAGTAAAGTTTGCAAAAACAAAAATTAGGTTTTACTCTTTATGAAAGTGTACTGTCACACTCAATATGACAGTTATTTAAAAATAACTCCTAACTACACATGCAAAATGGCTAATGATGCTTCAAATAATGCATTCTACGGAGTTGTACTCTAAACATATGCTTTTTTAAATCTTGCAAACACAAAAAGTAGTTTTTTACTCAATATGACAGTTATTTTCCTAAAATCCTGAGATAATGCAAAAAAAGCAATAACAATGTATTCAATCATATTTCCTAAGTCAAACATGCAATATGTGTAAAAATGCCTGTAATATTGAATCCATGTGAATTTTACTAGATTCAGTTGTTTTAGTAAGCTTTGCAAAAACAAAAATTAGATTTTACTCTTTATGAAAGTAAACTGTCACACTCATTATGACAATTTTTAATTATAACTCCTAAACTACTCATGCAAAATGGCTAATAATGTTTGAAATAATGGATCCTTGGGAGATTTCCTCGAAACATATGCTTTCTTAAGGCTTGCAAACACAAAAAGTATTTTTTTACTCAATATGACAGTAATGTTCTTAAATTCCTGAGATAATGCGAAAAAAGCAATAAAAATGTATTCCAACATAATTCCTAAACCAACAATGCAAAATGTCTAAAAATGCCTGTAATATTAAATCCATGTGAGTGTTACTAGAATCAGTTGTTTTAGTAAGGTTTGCAAAAACAAAAATTAGATTTTACTCTTTATGAAAGTACACTGTCACACTCAATATGACAGTTTTTTAATCATAACTCCTAAACTACTCATGCAAAATGGCTAATAATGTTTGAAATAATGAATTATTGGGAGTTTTCCTGGAAACATATGCTTTCTTAAGGCTTGCAAACACAAAAAGTATTTTTTTACTCAATATGACAGTAATGTTCTTAAAATCCTGAGATAATGCGAAAAAAGTAATAAAAATGTATTAAATCATAATTTCTAAACTAAACATGCAAAATGTGTAAAAATGCCTGTATTATTGAATCCATGTGAGTTTTACTAGAATCAGTTGTTTTAGTAAAGTTTGCAAAAACAGAAGTTAGGTTTTACTCTTTAAGAAAGTAAACTGTCACACTCAATATGACAGTTTTTTAATCATAACTCCTAAACTACTCTTGCAAAATGGCTAATAATGTTTGAAATAATGGATCCTTGGGAGTTTTCCTCGAAACTTATGCTTTTAAGGCTTGCAAACACAAAAAGTATTTTTTTTACCTAATATGACAGTAATGTTCTTTAAATCTTGAGATAATGCGAAAAAAGCAATAAAAATGTATTCAATCATAATTTCTAAAGTAAACATGCAAAATGTGTAAAAATGCCTGTATTATTGAATCCTTGTGAGTTTAACTAGAATCAGTTGTTTTAGTAAGGTTTGCAAAAACAAAAAATAGGTTTTACTCTTTATGAAAGTAAACTGTCACACTCAATATGACATTTATTATTATTATTTATTAGCATCATCACATTATCATAACTCCTAAACTACACTTAAAAATGAGCTTATATTGCCTGAAATAATGCATTCTTGTGAGTTTTACTCGAAACATATGCTTTTTTAAGGCTTGCAAACACAAAAAGTAGTTTTTTACTCAATATGACAGTAATGTTCTTAAAATCCTGAGATAATGCGAAAAAAGCAATAAAAATGTATTCAATCATAATTTCTAAACTAAATATGCAAAATGTGCAAAAATGCCTGTATTATTGAATCCATGTGAGTTTTACTAGAATCAGTTGTTTTAGTGAAGTTTGCAAAAAAAAAATTAGGTTTTACTCTTTATGAAAGTAAACTGTCACACTCAATATGACAGTTTTTTAATCATAACTCCTAAACTACTCATGCAAAATGGCTAATAATGTTTGAAATAATGAATTATTGGGAGTTTTCCTGGAAACATATGCTTTCTTAAGGCTTGCAAACACAAAAAGTATTTTTTTACTCAATATGACAGTAATGTTCTTAAACTCCTGAGATAATGCGAAAAAAAACAATAAAAATGTATTCCAACATAATTCCTAAACCAGCAATGCAAAATGTCTAAAAATGCCTGTAATATCCATATGAGTTTTACTAGAATCAGTTGTTGGAGTAAGGTTTGCAAAAACAAAAATTAGGTTTTACTCTTTATGAAAGTAAACTGTCACACTCAATATGACAGTTTTTTAATCATAACTCCTAAACTACTCATGCAAAATGGCTAATAATGTTTGAAATAATGGATTCTTGGGAGTTTTCCTCGAAACATATGCTTTCTTAAGGCTTGCAAACACAAAAAGTATTTTTTTTACTCAATATGACAGTAATGTTCTTAAACTCCGAGATACTGCGAAAAAAGCAATAAAAATGTATTCAATCATAATTTCTAAACTAAACATGCAAAATGTGTAAAAATGCCTGTATTATTGAATCCATGTGAGTTTTACTAGAACCGGTTGTGTTTGAAATTTTTGCAAATAAAAAAAATTAGGTTTTTTTCACCATGACAAGTACACTCAATATAGCAGTAAATAAACATAACTCCTAAACTACACATAAAAATGAGCTATTATTGCCTGAAATAATGCATTATTGTGAGTTTTACTCGAAACATATGCTTTTTTAAGGCTTGCAAACACAAAAAGTAGTTTTTTACTCAATATGACAGTAATGTTCTTAAAATCCTGAGATAATGCGAAAAAAGCAATAAAAATGTATTCCAACATAATTCCTAAACCAACAATGTAAAATGTCTAAAAATGCCTGTAATATTAAATCCATGTGAGTTTTACTAGAATCAGATGTTTTTATAATGTTTGCAAATACAAAAATTAAGTTTTACTCACTATGACAGTATACTGTCAGACTCAATATGACAGTTATTTAAAAATAACTCCTAACTACACATGCAAAATGGCTAATGTTGCCTCAAATAATGCATTCTACGGAGTTTTACTCTAAACATATGCTTTTTTAAATCTTGCAAACACAAAAAGTAGTTTTTTACTCATTATGACAGTTATATCCCTAAAATCCTGAGATAATGCGAAAAAAGCATTAAAAATGTATTCAAACATATTTCCTAAGTCAAACATGCAATATGTGTAAAAATGCCTGTAATAATGAATCCTTGTGAATTTTACTAGAATCAGCTGTGTTTGATATTTTTGCAAATAAAAAATTGTGTTTTTTTTCACCATGACAATGTACACTCAATATGACCGTAAATTAAACATAACTCTTAAACTACACATAACAATGAGCTAATATTGCCTGAAATAATGCATTCTTGTGAGTTTAACTCGAAACATATGCTTTTTTAAGGCTTGCAAACACAAAAAGTAGTTTTTTTCTCAATATGACAGTAATATTCCTAAAATCCTGAGATAATGCGAAAAAAGCAATACAAATGTATTCCATCATAATTTCTAAACCAAACAGGCAAAATGTCTAAAAATAACTGTAATATTGAATGCATGTGAGTTTTACTAGAATCAGTTGTTTTTGTAAGGTTTGCAAATACAAAAATTAAGTTTTACTCACTATGCCAGTTATTTAAACATAACTCCTAAAAAACAAATGCAAAATGGCTAATAATGCCTGGAGATGTATCTTTGAGTTTTACTAAAATGTTCTTTTGTAAGGTTTGCAAAGACACAAGTTAGTTTTTTTACTCAATATGATAGTATCACTGTCATACTAAATAAGAAAGTTGTATAAACATAATTTCAAAACTACACATGCAATCCGTCTAAAAATACCTGTAATATTGAATCTATGTGAGTTTTACCAGAATCAGGTATTTTGGTAAGGTTTACAATTACAAAAATTAGGTTTTACTCATGACAGTATAACTGCCACATTCAATATGGCAGTTATTTAAACATAACCCCTAAACCACATGCAAAAAGGCTTATATTGCCTGGAGATGTATCTTTGTGAGTTTTACTAGAAAACATATAATTTGTAAGGTTTTTTAAAGACACAAGTTAGTTTTTTTTACTCAATATAATAGTATAACTGTCATACTAAATGTATCCATTTTCTTCCGCTTATCCGAGGTCGGGTTGCGGGGGCAGCAGCCTAAGCAGAGAAGCCCAGACTTCCCTCTCCCCAGCCACTTCGTCCAGCTCTTCTCTGGGGATCCCGAAGCGTTCCCAGGCCAGCCGGCTGACATAGTCTTCCCAATGTGTCCTGGGGCTTCCCTGTGGCCTCCTGCCGGTCGGACTTGCCCTAACGAAAAAAGCAATTAAAATGTATTCAAACACAACTCCTAAACCAAACATGTGAAATGTCTAAATGCCTGCAATATTGAATCTATAAGAGTTTTACTAGAATCAGTTGTTTTTGTAAGGTTTGCAAATACAAAAATTAGGTTTAACACTTAATGACAGTATAACTGCCACACTCAATTTGACAGTTATTAAAACATAACTCCTAAACTACACATGAACATTTTCTAATAATGCATGAAGAAATGTATCTTTTGTGAGTTTTACAAGTAACATTTTCTTTTGTAAGCATTGCAAAGACACAAGTTAGTTTGTTTTACTCACTATGACTTTCACACTCAATATGACACTTATTTAAACATAAATCCGAAACCGCACATGCAAAATGGCTAATAATGCCTGTAGAAATGTATCTTTGAGTTTGACTGGGAAAAATATTTTGTAAGGTTTGTAAAGACACAAGTTAGTTGTTTTTTCTTTACTCAATATGACAGTATTACTGTAATACTAAATATGAAAGTTATATAAACACAACTCCAAAACCAAACATGCATTATGTCTAAAAATGCCTTTGATATTGTATCTGAGTTTTACTAGAATCAATTGTTTTTGTAAGGTTTGCAAATACAAAATTTAGGTTTTACTCACTATGACAGTTATTTAAACATAAATCCTAAACAACAAATGCAAATAGCTAATAATGCTTGGAGAACTGTATCTTTGTTATAGAGAGCCTGCTGACCAACAGCATCTCTGTCTGGACTGGAGCCTGCAGTGCCTCAGACTGGAAGTCTCTCCAGAGAGTGGTGAGGACCGCGGAAAAGATCTTCAGGAATCCTCTTCCTCTTATCCAGGAGATCGCAAAAAGCGCTGCCTGACCAGGGCTCAGAAAATTTGCAAAGACTCCCCCCACCCCCACCAAGGACTGTTTTCACTGCTGGACTCTAGAAAGAGGTTCCGCAGCCTCCGAAGCAGAACCTCCAGCTTCTTCCCTCAGGCCGTAAGACTCTTGAACGCATTATAATTAAATTATCCCCTCAACTCCCCTCAAAATGGATTAACTCGCTGGAATAAACAAAAAACAATATAACATACACCCATAAACGTGGGTGCATGTGGAAAAAGTGCAATATATTTATCTGCACAGTAATATTTTTATTTATTTATATATATTTAAGTATATTTATTTATTTTATATATTATTTGTATTTATTTATTTATAAATGCACCTTATTGCTTTTTTATCCTGCACTACCATGAGCTTATGTAACGAAATTGTGTTATCTATGCTGTAAAGTTCAAATTTGAATGACAATAAAAAGAAAGTCTAAGTCTTTACCAGAATAATGATCTTTTGTAAGGTTTGCAAAGACGCAAGTTATTTGTTTTTTTTACTCTATGACAGTATAACTGTCATACTAAATATGAAAGTTGTAAAAACATAACTCCAAAACCAAACAAGCAATCCGTCTAAAAATGCATGTAATATTCAATCTATGTGAGTTTTACCAGAATCAGGTATTTTGGTAAGGTTTACAATTACAACAATTAGGTTTTACTCATGACAGTATACCTGCCACATTAAATTTGACATTTATTTAAACATAACTCCTAAACCACACATGCACAATGGCTAATAATACCTGGGGAAATGTCTCTTTGTGAGTTTTACTAGAAAAAATATATTGTGTTAGGTTTGTAAAGGCACAAGTTAGTTTTTTTTACTCAATATAACAGTATAGCTGTCATACTATATATAAATAAATGGGTTGTACTTGTATAGCGCTTTTCTACCTTCAAGGTACTCGAAGCGCTTTGACACTACTTCCACATTTACACACTGATGGAGGGAGCTGCCATGCAAGGCGCTAACCAGCACCCATCAGGAGCAAGGGTGAAGTGTCTTGTTCAGGACACAACGGACATGACGAGGTTGGTACTAGGTGGGGATTGAACCAGGGAACCTCGGGTCGCGCACGGCCATTCTTCCACTGCGCCAAACATTACTCCAAAACCAAACATGTATTATGTCTAAAAATGCCTGTAATATTGTATCTGTGTGAGTTTTACTAGAATCAGTTGTTTTTGTAAGGTTTTCAAATACCAAAATTAGGTTTTATTTACTTTGACAGTTATTTAAACATAACTCCTAAACAACAAATGCAAAATAGCTAATAATGCTTGGAGAGATGTATCGTTGTTATAGCGAGCCTGCTGACCAACAGTATCTCTGTCTGGACTGGAGCCTGCAGTGCCTCAGACTGGAAGTATCTCCAGAGAGTGGTGAGGACGGCGGAAAAGATCATCAGGACTCCTCTTCCTCCTATCCAGGAGATCGCAAAAAGTGCTGCCTGACCAGGGCTCAGAAAATTTGCAAAGACTCCTCCCACCCCCACCAAGGACAGTTTTCACTGCTGGACTCTAGAAAGAGGTTCCGCAGCCTCCGAAGCAGAACCTCCAGCTTCTGTAGCAGCTTCTTCCCTCAGGCCGTAAGACTCTTGAACGCATCATAATTAAATTATCTCCTCAACTCCCCTCAAAATGAATTAACTCGCTGGAATGAAATAAACAATATTACATACACCCATAAACGTGGGCGCATGTGGAAAAAGTGCAATATATTTATCTGCACAGTAATCTATTTATCTATTTATATATATTTATATATATTTATTTATTATATATATATGTGTATATATATATATATATATATATATATATATATATATATATATATATATATATATATATATATATATATATATATATATATATATACATATATATATATAGTATTTATATATTATTTATATATATTTATTTATCGAAATATGCACCTTATTGCTTTTTTATCCTGCACTACGACATTTCGTTCTTATCTGTGCTGTAAAGTTCAAATTTGAATGACAATAAAAAGAAAGTCTAAGTCTAAGTCTTTACTAGAATAACGATCTATTGTAAGGTTTGCAAAGTCACAAGTTAGGTTTTTTTTTACTCAATGGTAATATACAGTATAACTGTCATACTAAATATGAAAGTTTTATAATCAAAACTCCAAAACCAAACATGCAATCCGTCTAAAAATGCATGTAATATTGAATCTATGTGAGTTTTACCAGAATCAGGTATTTTGGTAAGGTTTACAATTACAAAAATTAGGTTTCACTCATAATGACAGTATAACTGCCACATTCAATTTGACATCTATTTAAACATAACTCCTAAACCACACATGCACAATGGCTATTAATGCCTGGAGAAATGTCTCTTTGTGAGTTTTACTGGAAAAAAAATGTTTTGTAATGTTTGTACCGACACAAGTTAGTTTTTTTTTACTAAATATGACAGTGTTACTGTCATACTAAATATGGAAGTTATATAAACATAACTCCAAAACCAAACATGCATTATCTCTAAAAATGCCTGTAATTTTGTATCCATGTGAGTTTTACTAGAATCAGTTGTTTTTGTAAGGTTTGCAAATACAAAATATGGGTTTTACTCACAGTATACTGTCACACTCAATCTGACAGTTATTTAAACATAACTCCTAAACCACACATGCCAAATGGCTAATAATGCCTGGAGAAATGTCTCTTTGTGAGTTTTGCAGGAAAAAAATGTTTTGTAAGGTTTGTAAAGACACAAGTTAGTTTTTATTACTCAATATGACAGTATTACTGTAATACTAAATATGAAAGTTATATAAACACAACTCCAAAATCAAACATGCATCATGTCTAAAAATGCCTGCAATATTGCATCCATGTGAGTTTTACTAGAATCAGTTGTTTTTGTAAGGTTTTTGCAAATACAAAAATTAGGTTTTACTCACTATGACAGTTATTTAAACATAACTCCTAAACAACAAATGCAAAATGACTAATAATGCTTGGAGAAATGTATCTTTGTTAGATTAACTAAAACAATGATCTTTTGTATGGTTTGCAAAGAAACACATTTTTGTTTTTTGTACTCAATATGATAGTATAACTGTTATACTAAATATGAAAGTTGTATAAACATAACCCCAAAACCAAACATGTAATCTGTCTAAAAATGCCTGTAATATTGAATCTTTGTGAGTTTTACCAGAATCAGGTATTTTGGTAAGGTTTACAATTACAAAAATTAGGTCATGATGACAGTATTACTGCCACATTCAATATGACAGTTATTTAAACATAACTCCTAAACCACACATGCAAAATGGCTAATAATGCCTGTAGATATGTATCTTTGTGAGTTTTACTAGAAAAAATATATTTTGTAAGTTAGTTTTTTTTACTTAATATGACAGTATAACTGTCATACTAAATCCATCCATTTTCTTCCGCTTATCCGAGGTCCGGTTGCAGGGGAAGCAGCCTAAGCAGAGAAGCCCGGACTTCCCTATCCCCAACCACTTCGTCCAGCTCATCTCGGGGGATCCCGAGGCGTTCGACAGCCCAGCCGGGAGACATAGTCTTCCCAATGTGTCCTGGGTCTTCCCCGCGGCCTCCTGCCCGTCGGACTTGCCCTAATGAAAAAAGCAATACAAATGTATTCAAACACAACTCTAAACCAAACATGTAAAATGTCTAAAAATGCCTGTAATATTGAATCTATGTGAGTTTTACCAGAATCAGGTATTGTGGTAAGGTTAACATTTACAAAAATTAGGTTTTACTCATAATAACAGTATAACTGCCACATTCAATTTGACATTTATTTAAACATAACTCCTAAACCACATGTGCACAATGGCTAATAATGCCTGGAGAAATGTCTCTTTGTGAGTTTTACAGGGAAAAAAATATTTTTTAAGGTTTGTACAGATACAAGTTAGTTTTTTTTATTCAATATGACAGTATTACTGTCATACAAAATATGAAAAATATATAAACATTACTCCAAAACCAAACATGCATTATGTCTAAAAATGCCCGTAATCAGGGCCGGCCCGTGGCATAGGCCGCATAGGCAAATGCTAAGGACGCCGTCCATCAGGGGGCGCCACGCCAGTGCCACAAATGTTGGAGAAAAAAAAAAAAGAAAAAAGTTGGTACTATTATTTCTAAATACAAAAAATAATCCCACGTTAATTAAAATGCAAATTAAAGCCTATTTAATAGAAATATTATTTGTTACAACATTACGCCCCCCACCCTTCCCCCCGCACGGTGCCCCCCCCCCCTTTCCCGTATCATGACTCTTTTTGGACGTCACCACATCAAAAAATCAACACAAGATGTCAAAACGGCCAA